>NC_091459.1:135955020-136045020 GCF_027789765.1 Dendropsophus ebraccatus | reverse complement strand
CAATAGAAGTAAACTACAAATTTCTAGGAACATTGATTTAATTTTTATTTTTTGTGAGCTACCCCTTTATTATAAACAAATTGGCACAATGGGGGCTATCAGGTTGTTGGATTATGCCTACCCATACACATTAGATATATTGAAGGGGTGCACAGGGTGGAAACCATTGATGAATGACTAGGAGAAAGCCGGCCCTGCAGTGGAGCTGAAAGTCTCGGGCAGGAACGGGATTTCTGCTTGTTCCGTACAATTGACAGCAGCTATTAAATCATTGTAATGTATGAGCGGGCAGTCAGCATCTGCAGCGTCCGTTCTGCAGAGTCGGCCAAAGCCGTGCAGCAGTGGAAAAAGAATATCATATTAATGTAAGGAGAATGTAGGAGACGGGTATACAGTATATGAAGCCTTGGGTACCTGAACACAGAGATAACCTGCAGAGTGAGGGGCCACTATGTAGTAATGTTATAGCAGTACAACACCTCAGAGACACACATCAGCTGTCATTCATTTTAGTGGGTGTTGGAAAACAGTGCTAACCACTAGAGATGAGCACGTCTCCAGGTGGATGGCTCGGCATTTGATTACTAGTGACTGAAGAAGTTGGATGCAGCCCTTTGGAGTCCTGAAAACATGGATACAAGCTATGGCCTATGGCTGTATTCATGTTTCCAGGCAGCATTAGGGCTGCATCCAACTTCTTCAGCCACCGGTAATGAAATGGTGCATGCTAGGGATCGCTCATCTCTAGTCCAGGTGCAGTACCCTTGTCCTAACTTAAAGGGGCTATCCACCCAAGAGTGAAAAAATGAAATGCTAGCTGGTCTTACTCACCAAGTCCCCCTGAGTATTTTGAGATGTCTCCGGTCTTTCTAGCTGCTGCCATTCCTGAGTTACAAGTTTTTCTAAAAGCCGATCTATATCCAAGATAGGAAACTACATTTCCCATCATGCATTTCTCTGATCCTTTGGTCCTGAATAGCTTTCTTTCCTGCCCTCTGCTGTCATTACTATTGCACAGTAAACACAGGACTGTTTTTTTTTCTCCCTGATTCTGCATCACATCACCCCAGTATAAATTCCCTACTAGCTGATGATGTAGCAGAGCTGACGCGCACATGGTGTAGCTATGTGCTGCATAATGGGCATCTGTTTACTGAGGTTGGGGGTGTAGTGTAGGTTTAGATCTCTGCTTGCTGACTGTGAATAAAAACATTCTAGCTCCATCTAGACTTTAAGAACATCTGTAACACTTAGAATATAGAGCTGTGACACAATACAGGTAGTGTGTGAATTAGCCCTTAGTCTGTGCTTCACTACGTAGGCAAAAAGGAAAACAAATCGTAGCGTACTTCTTAACGTGTCAGTCACATAAAGCCGGACACCCCCTTTAAGGAATGGGCTGGTGACCCGTCCTTTCAGTGGTGTTTGGCCCACAGCACTGCATCCATTGATAGGGCCGTCTTGTACATGGATGTAATTACAAGAAAGTCTTGTAGCCTCTTGTTCTTTCTATTATGCAGGTTACAACAGGCATGTACAGGAGATGTGGTTATTAGGACAAGTGAGTCATTGTGGAGAAAGGGAAGGGGTGTATTTGTAGCTACAGTAAATAACCAAGAAGTGTGCCAGCAACAATATACAGCACGCCAGTGACGGCGATCTATACCCCAGTGACGGCGATCTATACCCCAGTGACGGCGATCTATACACCAGTGACAGTATTTCTGTGGTTATAGAGGTTATAGCTATAGAGGATCTGTCAGCTCTCCTGGGTGGTGGTGGTGTAGTATATAGAGGAGGTGTCCTGTGTGGTGTAGTATATAGAGGAGGTGTCCTGTGTGGTGTAGTATATAGAGGAGGTGTCCTGTGTGGTGTAGTATATAGAGGAGGTGTCCTGTGTGGTGTAGTATATAGAGGAGGTGTCCTGTGTGGTGTAGTATATAGAGGAGGTGTCCTGTGTGGTGTAGTATATAGAGGAGGTGTCCTGTGTGGTGTAGTATATAGAGGAGGTGTCCTGTGTGGTGTAGTATATAGAGGAGGTGTCCTGTGTGGTGTAGTATATAGAGGAGGTGTCCTGTGTGGTGTAGTATATAGAGGAGGTGTCCTGTGTGGTGTAGTATATAGAGGAGGTGTCCTGTGTGGTGTAGTATATAGAGGAGGTGTCCTGTGTGGTGTAGTATATAGAGGAGGAGTCCTGTGTGGTGAAGTATATAGAGGAGGTGTTCTGTGTGGTGTAGTATATAGAGGAGGTGTCCTCTGTGGTGTAGTATATAGAGGAGGTGTCCTGTGTGGTGTAGTATATAGAGGAGGTGTCCTGTGTGGTGTAGTATATAGAGGAGGAGTCCTGTGTGGTGAAGTATATAGAGGAGGTGTCCTGTGTGGTGTAGTATATAGAGGAGGTGTCCTGTGTGGTGTAGTATATAGAGGAGGTGTCCTCTGTGGTGTAGTATATAGAGGAGGTGTCCTCTGTGGTGTAGTATATAGAGGAGGTGTCCTCTGTGGTGTAGTATATAGAGGAGGCGGTGTCCTGGGTGGTGTAGTGTATAGAGGAGGCGGTGTCCTGGGTGGTGTAGTGTATAGAGGAGGCGGTGTCCTGGGTGGTGTAGTATATAGAGGAGGTGTCCTGTGTGGTGTAGTATATAGAGGAGGTGTCCTCTGTGGTGTAGTATATAGAGGAGGTGTCCTCTGTGGTGTAGTATATAGAGGAGGTGTCCTCTGTGGTGTAGTATATAGAGGAGGCGGTGTCCTGGGTGGTGTAGTGTATAGAGGAGGCGGTGTCCTGTGTGGTGTAGTATATAGAGGAGGCGGTGTCCTGGGTGGTGTAGCGTATAGAGGAGGCTGTGTCCTCTGGGGTGTAGTGTATAGAGGAGGCTGTGTCCTCTGGGGTGTAGCGTATAGAGGAGGCTGTGTCCTCTGGGGTGTAGCGTATAGAGGAGGAGGTGTCCTCTGGGGTGTAGCGTATAGAGGAGGCTGTGTCCTCTGGGGTGTAGTGTATAGAGGAGGAGGTGTCCTCTGGGGTGTAGTGTATAGAGGAGGCGGTGTCCTCTGGGGTGTAGTGTATAGAGGAGGCGGTGTCCTCTGGGGTGTAGTGTATAGAGGAGGCTGTGTCCTCTGGGGTGTAGTGTATAGAGGAGGCGGTGTCCTCTGGGGTGTAGTGTATAGAGGAGGCGGTGTCCTCTGGGGTGTAGTGTATAGAGGAGGCTGTGTTTTCTGGGGGGTAGTGTATAGAGGAGGCTGTGTTTTCTGGGGGGTAGTGTATAGAGGAGGCTGTGTCCTCTGGGGGGTAGTGTATAGAGGAGGCTGTGTCCTCTGGGGGGTAGTGTATAGAGGAGGCTGTGTTTTCTGGGGTGTAGTGTATAGAGGAGGCTGTGTCCTCTGGGGTGTAGTGTATAGAGGAGGCTGTGTCCTCTGGGGGGTAGTGTATAGAGGAGGCGGTGTATGGAGACCAGAGAACCTTCGAGGATCTTTCCTTTAAGGAATGGAAACAAAATGTGGGATCAGGGTCAGGTATATGCATTGGTGCCCTGATCCCAGCTTATACTCAGTGCTTGGCTTCTATGTATGATTCAGGTGACACAGCGTACTTTACTTAGATGGAGCCGCGCTTTATCAGAGATGTAACAATAGGTGGTGTGTGTCCTAAAGACTAATTATATATATATATATATATATATATATATATATACTGTGTGTATATATATCATGCTATAGAAGGGGCTTCCACTGGGAGAATCCTAGCTCTGCACTGACCCCATTAGCATCTGCTTTCCTGACTATACATTACTATAGATTACTAGTGTTGTGACAGCGAGTATTTGCACATTGCTAAACACACTATCTGCTTACAGCTTCGCGTTACTGATGAGGAGCGCTAGTGAGATCACGTAATGTGTTTTCTATGAAAAGTAAAGCACCTGGATATGTGGCTTAACCTGAGAGCAGGCGCTTCTCTGAGATAGCTATATATAGTGTGCTGGAGGTATAACATCGCTGTGTACAGTGTCTATACATCTCTTATATAGAATATGGAGTCAGGGTGGAAGAAAACACAACACATACACGATGTATATCCTTACAGGACACGTATACATGGGATATATATCCTTACAGGACACGTATACATGGGATATATATCCTTACAGGACACGTATACACGGGATATATATCCTTACAGGACACGTATACACGGGATATATATCCTTACAGGACACGTATACACGGGATATATACACTACCGTTCAAAAGTTTGGGGTCACATTGAAATGTCCTTATTTTTGAAGGAAAAGCACTGTACTTTTCAATGAAGATAACTTTAAACTAGTCCTAACTTTAAACAAATACACTCTATACATTGCTAATGTGGTAATGTGGTTTTTGGTGCAATATCTACATAGGTGTATAGAGGCCCATTTCCAGCAGCTATCACTCCAGTGTTCTAATGGTACAATGTGTTTGCTCATTGGCTCAGAAGGCTAATTGATGATTAGAAAACCCTTGTGCAATCGTGTTCACACATCTGAAAACAGTCTAGCTCGTTACAGAAGCTACAAAACTGACCTTCCTTTGAGCAGATTGTGTTTCTGGAGCATCACATTTGTAGGGTCAATTAAACGCTCAAAATGGCCAGAAAAAGAGAACTTTCATCTGAAACTCGACAGTCTATTCTTGTTCTTAGAAATAAAGGCTATTCCATGCGAGAAATTGCTAAGAAATTGAAGATCCCTACAACGGTGTGTACTACTCTCTTCAGAGGACAGCACAAACAGGCTCTAACCAGAGTAGAAAAAGAAGTGGGAGGCCGCGTTGCACAACTAAGCAAGAAGATAAGCACATTAGAGTCTCTAGTTTGAGAAACAGACGCCTCACAGGTCCCCAACTGGCATCTTCATTAAATAGTACCCGCAAAACACCAGGGTCACCATCTACAGTGAAGAGGCGGCTGCGGGATTTTGGGCTTCAGGGCAGAGTGGCAAAGAAAAAGCCATATCTGAGACTGGCCAATAAAAGAAAAATATTAAGATGGGCAAAAGAACACAGGCATTGGACAGAGGAAGACAGGAAATAGTGTTGTGGACGGATGAATCCAAGTTTGAGGTGTTTGGATCACAAAGAAGAACGTTTGTGAGACGCAGAAGAAATGAAAAGATGCTGGAAGAATGCCTGACGCCATCTGTTAAGCATGGTGGAGGTAATGTGATGGTCTGGGGTTGCTTTGGTGCTGGTAAGGTGGGAGATTTGTACAGGGTAAAAGGGATTCTGAATAGGGAAGGCCATCACTCTGCACCGCCATGCCATACCCAGTGGGCAGCGCTTGGTTGGAGCCAATTTCATCCTACAACAGGACAATGACCCTAAACACCTCCAAATTGTGCAAGAACTATTTCCAGCAGAAGCAGCAGCTGGTATTCTATCATAGGTAATGGAGTGGCCAGCGCAGTCACCAGATCACCACCCCATTGAGCTGTTGTGGGAGCAGCTGGACCGTATGGTACGCCAGAAGTGCCCATCCAACCAATCCAACTTGTGGGAGCTGCTTCTAGAAGCGTGGGGGGCAATTTCTCCAGCTTACCCCAACAGATTAATAGCTAGAATGCCAAAGGTGTGCAATGCTGGAATTGCTGCAAAAGGAGGATTCTGGGACGAAAGCAAAGTGTGATGTAAGAACAATGTTATTTCACATACAAATCATTATTTCTAACCTTGTCAATGTCTTGACTCTATTTTCTATTAATTTCACAACGTATGGTGGTAAAGAAGTGTGACTTCATGGAAAACACAAAATAGTTTGGGTGACCCCAAACTTTTGAACGGTAGTGTATCCTTACAGGACACGTACACGGGATATATATCCTTACAGGACACTTATAGACGGGATATATATCCTTACAGGACACGTATACATGGGATATATATCCTTACAGGACACGTATACATGGGATATATATCCTTACAGGACACGTACACTGGATATATATCCTTACAGGACACGTACACTGGATATATATCCTTACAGGACACATACACAGAATATATATCTTTACAGGGCAGTTATTTATAACCTTTCAGGATGCATTAAAGGTGTTATCGGCGATAATCTTGATGCCATATAACAAAACATTAGAAACGTGTTATGCTTACCTCTTTGCGCTTTCCTGGTTTCCCGTGGCGATGTAGCCGCCATTACTTCCGAGGCAAACTTGTCTCGGGAATGACGGCCTGCTCAGCCAATCACTGACTCAGACTGTTCAGCCCTGCGGTCAGAGACTGGCTGAGCAGACTGTCACTCCCAAGACAGGCTCGCCTCGGAAGTAAAAGCGCTACAGACAGCAGGGGAAATGGATGACCGTATTGGGACACCAGGGGAGTACGGAGAGGTAAGCATAACATGTTTCTAATGTAAGATGTCAAATGTTCTGCTGACGGTAACCCCTTTAAGGCCTATGTCTGCCTGCTACATGGAACCCTCCCAATCTTCCCCCTCAGTACATGGCTACTGGCTTTATTGTTCTTCCGCTCTGTCTCATATATTCTTACTTCATTGTAGGACTGGGTGATATGTTGCTAAGAACTACAGTTCCCAGAAGGCATTGTTTTTTTTCCAGCTGTTCATCACATCCCTCTTACACTGCTCACTACGCTCCTGCCATTCCCCAGCCAGAGCTGCTGCAGAGCATTGCTCTACACAGATCTCTCCACACAAGGCATTGTTGGTGGTCCCATTGCCCGCAGCTCTTCTAGGTCTCCATGCACTGTATATTAATCTTCAGGTGACATTTCTTGCAGCTGTGTCTATGTACACACACGAGAGCTGGTGTTGATATCACAGAGAAGAGATGAATAGGCCGCTGTCTGAAGAACGTGTAATTTCTCCCCGGCTGTGGCTATGATATGGGCTGACTCACGGAAGCTTCTTATTGTTCTCCAGAGCGTGCCTCAGCTCGGGCGTTCCGGAAGGGAATACAGAAATAGAGATTTGTTTGTGTCGTCTGAATTAAAGTGTCAATCGTCCACATTGTTAGCAATTGCCTAATATCTGTCTATTACCCACATTGCTCCCATTACTAGTGGGGGTTTCAGAGCGGGCGCTAGTGTCACGGTTTCCTCAGGGGATCTCCCACCGTGTTGGTTTTACTTCCAGAATCCTCTGTTTCCTTACACTTTATAACTAGAGATGAGCGAACCTGGAGCATGCTCAAGTCGATCCGAACCCGAACTTTGGGCATTTGATTAGCGGTGGCTGCTGAACTTGGATAAAGCCCTAAGGCTATGTGGAACACATGGATATAGTCATTGGCTGTATCCATGTTTTCCAGACAACCTTAGAGCTTTATCCAGGTTCAGCAGTCACCGCTAATTAAAATGCCGAACGTTCGGGTTCAAATCGACTCGAACCCGAACCCGGTTCGCTCATCTCTATTTATAACGTAATAGATTCCGGCATAGAAGTCTTTATAAGTTCTGGCCTATATGTGAGTGCAGTGAGGAAGAAATGAGAACAGTTGCTCAGCCATTGAGGTCCAAGGTCCCTTAAGGACTGTAGTAAGAAGGTGAGTTAGTGGTCAATAAGGGGATAAAATAAGTCTTCAGGGACTACCATCATAACAGTTTTATTATAGAGCACTAGGAGAGAAAAAAGCTGAGCCGACTGCTCTCAGCGCTGTGGCTTATCTCTCCCTGAACAAATCACCACCTACATCATAACCTTAAAGGAGAAGTCTGTCGGGCAAGGGGGTGGGGGGAAATTAAAAAAGACAATGTGCTCACCTGTCCCCGGGCTCCTGTACCCCGACAGGCGTCCTTTACATCGCGACCTGGGTTGACCGACATAAGCGGGTGGGATTTAACCCGCTCAGCCAATAAGTGACTGCAGCGCACCTGGGTCGTGGTGTACCTGGAAACCAGGAGAAGAGGACACCCAGTGGGGTTCGGAGCCCAGTGATGCAGGGACTGGTGAGCATATTGTCTTTTTTTTAACTCCCCCGTAACCTCCTGCCCATTAAGATTTTTTGCCTGTGTAATAGGCTCGGTAAGCAACCACTGATTTACAGAGAGAGCCAGGCCTTCTAGTATAAACCTTTTACTGTGAGGGTAGAAGGTGCCCTATAGTGGCTGGGCATAGTACCTGCAGCAGGGCAGAGATTAGGGGCCTACTACACGGGACAATTATCGTGCAAAAAAATCGTTATATCGTTCAAATTTATACGATAATCGTTCTGTATGATTGCAGGCAACGTTTGAAAAATCATTCGTATGTCGTGATCGTTAATCTAGATCTGAACCTAAATTTATTGTTAATCGTTCGCTAATCTTTTGCTGTAATTCCACGTTCGTTGGCTCAAGTTCCGATATATATATATTTTTTTTACTAATCGTTCAGTGTAATAGCACATTGCCAATTGTTTTGCTGAGATCAGAAGGAATAAGCGAACATAGTAACGATCGCAATAACGATCGTAATAACGATGATATCTAACGACCATCGTTCTGTGTAATATGATGAACGATTTCAGGTTAACAATAAACAATCTCGTTTGCGATCGTTTATCGTTAGTCGGTAAAAATCGCTTAGTGTAATAGGACCCTAAGCTGTTTGGTGTCCTGATATAACCTGGCACACTCCAGCTCTTACCCCCTCATGTTTACCGGGGGTGGGGAGGGGGAGGGAAATGTTCAAGATCTCTGCTTGCTGTTAGTTGAATTCTCCAGCTATTTTCCCTGATCTTGGTCATCATGGTGCAATGTGCAGCTTTGCAGTCCCTCGTCTGGGTCCGAGTATCCCCGGTCCCTGTAGGCATTTCCTGGCTCTATCTCCGTGCCGGAGGAACAATAAGAGGCGGGTTTGTTGTGTATGGCTCTTTATTCACCATTGTTGTTTCCGTCAGTGCCACTATGTCATTGAACATGAAGCAGCCACTTCCCACCCACAGTAAGAATGCAACAGGCGGCCGGGGACAAAGTCTGAGGTCAGGTCAGTCCTGGGGATATTACTGCACATTACAGGCCGGTCCCTGTCTCTGAGTCGTTCACATATGTGTCTGTCACTTTACATAGCAACACTAATCTTTTTTTTTAACCTATAAATACAACTCTGCGTCCTGACATTTACTAAATACAATAGTTTAAGCTGTAACCGCACAGTCATATTGTCAGCACATTTATATTGACCTTTTTATGGGAATAAAGCAATGGCCGATACCATCTTTCTGTCTGGAAACGGCAGCAGAATACAATGCAAAAGGAAGAACGGCCGGCACCATCCTGCTCTCTCCATACCACAAGAAGACAAATTCCTATATCAGACATGGTTGGGGATTTATAAAGGGGCTCTCAGGGATTAGCAAAACATGGCTGCTATGTTCCAGAAGCAGTATTGTTCTTGTCCTCTGTGTCTGGTATTGGAGCCCAGTTCTATTAAAGTAAATGGAGCAGAACAGAAATGTAACTGCTATATGCTGGAACACTAGTGTACTGTACTCAAATTCCCTCCATTAAATTGAAACATGACATTCTGCCTTCTGGTAGCCACCACTAGAGGGATTTACTATTGAGTTTCAAAGAAAACATACATCTGTCTGTGCTGCCAGGAGCATTGCGTGCTTACCTTTTGGCGATGTTCTGTGATCCATCAGCATCAATAGCAAAAGAATCTTTATTCTGGGCGGAGGTGTGTCGGCACCCATCCCGCACAGCCTCGATGTATGCTATATCCTGTGATCGTTGTCTGGAAACTGACAGCACAAATATATGCAAGTTTCCCTTTAATGTATACACATTGTGCTGTAAGCTCCCTCTAGTGGTGACTGCAGGCAGCGAGAAGTTAATAATTTAACTCTACTAGGTATTGCAAAAATAAGTGGTGTATGTGCCGTGTCCCTGATATATTATGAAATTTAAGCTTCTCACTATACAGTGTAAGGCTATGGCCGAACAGCGGCTGGTCTGTGACAGACAGCCGCAGGGACATTTATTTCCATATGGCCCATTGACATGCTTGTTTTTTTTTGCATGGCTGTTGTTGGAGCGGCATGTGCATGGATTTTAGGGATTGGTCTAAAGTGTGTAGTAGATGGCACAATATTCTACCATGTCTGGACTAGATTTAATACTGTAATCCGGCCTGGACTAACAATCTGGCATACTGGGCAAATGCCCGCTTGGCCTCCCAGATTGCCAGTCAGGGGGCCGGGCCGGCCCACCTGTCCCGATTCCTGTTACATCTATAATAAATTCACCTCTATGTCTATGCAGGGAATATAACCTGTGTAGCGAAATTATGAAATGATTAAAGGGGTATTCCAGGCTGGGGTTATTTTTATTGTATGCACAAGCCAAAAAGACAGAAATGGCTGCACATCGCACCCATGGCTGACACGAAAGCTTATTCAGCTACATTTAAAACCAACAACAGAAGTTAGTATATAATTTGGCCAAACCATATTGCCTCATGTACCACGTGCAGGTCTTCTGATACACATGAGTCCCTAACCAAAAAACATCACTGTGCCGGTCAGCGACCACAATCCCCACAAAGCGTGCGCAAGCAGAGAAGGGGGGCCACGGAATGGCCCTGCAACCCAATTGTCACAGGACCAGACCCTAAAAGGCCCCCCAGACCCCACAGGCGCCACCGGCAGAAAAAGTGGACGCCAAGCAACTGCCTGAACTGCCTTGAGATGTCACGTCTCAAGCCGCAGCTCAGACCAGGAAGCGGCAGTGTGTTGGGAGAACGGGGCGGCGCAATCCAGGACCAGGCGCTGGAACCAGGGAGGTTCCCACCCCTTCCCCGCCTGTACAATAAAAGTAACCTCAGCCCGTAGTACCCCTTTAAGGGCACAGTGTTAGGTCTATAATTTTATAGCGTGTTACAATCCTTATACATATATTTAGATCCCTTCATTTCATAAAGTAACACAAAGTGATTTCCCTGAGTGATCTGGGGACGCTGCCAGCTCTGCAGGGGACAATGTGGAGTTCTACTACTTGATGCCAGTTGAGATAATAGGGAAGAATTTTTATAATACCCTAAAAAATGCTTCTTGTTAAATAGCGCAGCGCCGACCAGGTATTATAGTCCGGAGCGCTTCACATACTTTAATGGAAAAAGAATGCATTGTGCCAGGCACGACGCTGGCGCCACAGTGCCTACTGCTCCTTCCCTGCTCTGCTGCTCCAACATATAGGAATACGACTTAAAGTGACACTGTCACCTCCTTTTTGCATTCTGACATCTCTACACAGGTGTAATGGGTAAATTTAGCGGTTTTCATTCCCTATTTTATATCAAACGTCATGGTGCTTGTTCAAGAAAAAAGTAATCTTTTATCAACTGCATTGTGTTAAGTGGGCGGGCCTTGCGGCATTACCGGCACTTAGCCCTGCCCACAAAACCACAGTTGGCCCCTCCCCCTCGCTGGCCATTGGAACAGGCTGGCGGAAAGGTCTAGACCCCACCCCTTTATGTCGGCCAACGAATGGGTGTCAACCGGGCTAAGTGGCACTAATGCCGCGAGGCCACGCCCACTTAGCACAATCTGCAGTTAATAAAAGGACACTTTTTACTTGAACAAACACCATGACGTATGATATGAAATAAGGTATGAAAAATTCAAAATTTACCCATTACACCTGTGTAGAGATGTCAGAATGCACAAAGGAGGTGACAGTGTCACTTTAAAGGGGTATACCTATCTCGTATACTTATCATCTTCATACAGGTGAGGGGCAACCATGTGTGTGACCAGTGCTATATTACAGTAATTCTGTATGGGCATATTATCTCAGTCTTGTGGATAGCACCCGGGATATGCAAAGAAGGGGTCCGTGGAGCCTCAGTTACCAGTCTCAAAACACGGGTATAGCCAGTGATTGTTGTGTTTTGTTGGGATAGCACCCGGGACCCTAATGATTAAGCTATGCGTTTACCTTCCTCCTTGGCGCCAGTCCCACGCTGTTAGTTGGCATAATCTTCAGCTGGGAGCACTGTTAAGAGCACTTCCACACTCTCACAGCACCATCCGGCCCGCTCTTTCTAATGATTATCAATGGGGGCGGATGATGCTGTGGGGGGTGGAGCAGTGCTCCTAACGGTGTTCCCGGCCAAAGATTACTAACAGCGCAGGACCATTGCCGAGGAGGAAGGTAATACACATAACTTAATCTTTTTCTCTTTTGCACTTGAAATTATAGTAGTTATATTCCTGTATATAGGAGCAGTATTATAGTGGTTATGTGAAATGGAGAGAAGAAGTCCTGTGATATGGGGGTTGCAGGGCCGTTCCATGGCCTCCCTTCCCTGACTGTGCACGCCTGCGGGGGTGGTGGTCACTGACTGGCGCAGTGTGGACTTAGTGTAGGGACCCATGTGTATCAGATACCTGCACGCGGTACATGGGGCAGTGTGGCTTGATCAATTCATACACAAAATTCTGATGTTTTTTATGCAGCCGAGAGGCACTAGTGTCAGCCATAGGTGTGAGGTTCAGCGCTCTTTTCTCTCCTGTATTGCATTTTGCTATCTTTCTTTCTCAGTGTTTTTGCACTCCTCCTGGTAAGAGCCACATGACCGCAATCAGCAGGAGACACCTGAGTGCACATGGTTTTAATCCCTCCTGTTTGTCCCATTCTATCTGCAGTAGCTATGGTGAGCGCAATTCCTCATCCAGACTCGTGCTGTTTGGGGGCGACCTTCTCCGCCGGCGGTGCTGGCCGGGTTCCGGTGTGGCATTTTTGGGTCTAGTCCTGTGATATGGGGGTCGCAGGGCCGTTCCATGGGCCCCCTTCCCTGCTCATGCACGCCTGCGGGGGTGGTGGTCACTGACCGGCACAGTGTGGACTTAGTGTAGGGACCCATGTGTATCAGATACCTGCATGCGGTACATGGGGCAGTGTGGCTTGATCAATTCATACACAAAATTCTGATGTTTTTTATGCAGCCGAGAGGTACTAGTATCAGCCATAGGTGTGAGGTGCAGCGCTCTTTTCTCTCCTGTATTGCATTATAGTAGTTATATTCTTGTATAGAGGAGCAGTATTATAGTAGTTATATTCTTGTATAGAGGAGCAGTATTATAGTAGTTATATTCTTGTATATAGGAGCAGTATTATAGTAGTTATATTCCTGTATATAGAGGGCAGTATTATAGTAGTTATATTCCTGTATATAGGAGACAGTATTGTAGTAGTTATATTCTTGCATATAAGGTCATTGGTATACCTATATAAGCGGGGATCCTCCTGGAGATGGGTTCTGTACTTGTGCCATAACAGCAGATGTTTAGCAGTTTTATACTGTGTAGCCTGGAGTCTTTCTCGGTAATGTGTATATTTCTCTGTATTTGCATTGTTTCTGCTGTTAGTGTGTGTGTAGGATGGTAACAGGCAGTAAATAAAGGTGTTGTCTGGATGGTGGATTGAGGGAGGACATATGGTTTATCAGATTCCTGCGTGCGCTATAGATTTTCTACCAACCATATGGCCGGCTGTGGCTGTCTTTGGTTTTCTGTATGTGCCTAGGTCCTATGGAGTATACGGCAAAGATAAATAGTTTGTATACCTGGGGACTTTCAAAGGGATATCTTGGATTACTGTATTTTTATAGGATAGATGACAGCATCCCACAGACTCCTACATGGCGATGCTGAATGGTAGCATGTCATACCGGGTCCCCCTCATCCTGATGCCAATTCTTAAAACATACCAAATTTTCATGATTTCTCATCCATCAGATGATGGAGTAAAGTACGTGCATGGTGTATATTCAGCTTTCACTTGGATATTAAGGGGTCCTTCAGAGATTTTATTTTCTTCTTACAAATCAACTGGTGTCAGAAAGCTACATAGATCTCAAGTCTTCCAGTACTTATCAGCTGCTGTATGTCCTGCAGGAAGTGGTGTATTCTTTCCTGTCTGACACAGTGCTCTCTGGTGCCATCTCTGTCCATGTCCGGAACTGTCCAAAGCCGGAGAGGATTTCTATGGGGATTTGCTACTACTGACATGGACAGAGGTGGCAGCAGAGAGCACTGTGTCAGACTGGAAAGAATACACCACTTTCTGTAGGACCTCTCTACAAATTCATGCTGCCTGAACCAGATGTAGGCTAGCAGGGTGGCAGCATAAATAACTTGTGGTTCAGGCAGCATGAAAGACCTTTTTTTTTTTTTTTTTTTTTTAAATCCTGCAGCGCTTGAACAGGGTGGCCATCGCCTCATTCACATGCCTGGGATTGTTGTCAGAATTTTTAAAAGCAATTCTTCCCTTGTGATGTGGTTTGCTTGATGTTCTTATGTAGCTCTTCCCTCCGTCTTTGTGAACATCTCCTCATGCACAGTCTCTGGACACTTGGCTATAATGAAGTCCCTGCTGCTGATCCACCTCCATAGAGTGACAGCCCGGGTACAGTAGTGATGCGGTGTACAGTGACCTCTCCCAGCCCCCATTCATAGCCCCTCTGTCATTGTCTCCCTGTAGGGGGTCGGTCATTATGAAGCAGTGTTGTGTGTGCACAGCGGGGCCCATGCTCGCCATCACTACTAACAAGGACTGTGTTTGTGTGTTGTGTTTGCAGATGGCCCGGAGTTAACAAGACATGCTGCGGAACACCATGCCTCACTTTCCCACGGCCCTCAATGGTGAGTACATCTCCACACACACACACTGGGGGATTACATAGACTCAGGATGAGACTACGCTCTACTATTGTTTCAGTTTTGCTCACTTATTGCTGTGGTTTTATGCAATATTGTAATGTAGCAGAGTCGGACTTGGCCTATCGCATCATTTATACGTAGTGATAACCTACTGCACAGCAGCGGTTGACTGGTAGTATATATAATATTACAGCCAATAAACGAAATTACAGTCAATTATGCAAAAATAATCAAATGCAACTACCCATTAAGAACATATACAGAAAAGGCAGAATAAAATGACAAGGGAGGAGGATCAATGGGCAATATGTCATAAGCTAGTACCATATAACCATATATGATGGATCAGTTACAGCTAATAAATTGTTCATATCAGTAGTATAGTCTTAAGTATGATAAAAAAGTAAAATCTTAAAGGGCAACTCCAGTGAAGAATTATTATTATTATTATTTACATAATCATAACAATAATTATAAATAATAATAATTAATAATAATTACATTTTTCATTTAATAGTTTTTTCCCCAAATCAACTGGTGTCAGAAAGATTTGTAATTTCCTTCTATTACAAAATCTCAAGTCTTCCAGTACTAATCAGCTGCTGTATGTCATAGACATAGACCAAGATATGTTGGACATACAACAGGTGATAAGTACTGAGAGACCTGAGATTTTATTTAATTGTATTAAATTGCAAATCTCTGGCACTTTCTGACACCGTTTCTCTTTAGGGAAAAATAGCTAGGAGGGCAACACTGATCAATGTACTATGTGTGTGTGTGTGTGTATATATATATATATATATATATATATATATATATATATGTGTGTATGTATATATTTATATATGTGTGTGTGTATGCCAATAGCTGTATGGTAAGTACATACTGACAGTGGTGACAGTGTACATTAAGCAGTGTTGCCCCCTGGCTGTTTATAGCTGGTTGTATATTGCATTTATGGCTCTTTTATTGATTTCTGCAATTTACTAGCTGTCTCTGGTCCCACATTTCTATTATAAGTTGTAATCGATTGAGTTGTACTAGTTGATTACTTAGTGTTCCTCCACCCCTGTCATTGTATGCTTTCCTGTTATGTATATGTTTATGGGGATCTGGGTTTACACCTTCAGCCGTCTTGTGGAGTCCATGCCTTCCAGGGTCAGACATGGTAAGGAAACGTGGTTTTAGGGTACGTTGACACTGAGGAATAGGCGAGAAATTGAGGAGGAAAGTTTTCTGCTTGAAATTTCAGCTCTTATTCAGCTCTGTCAGAATTGGTGCAGAATTCAAAGCCCCAATGACTTCTGTGGGATTTCTGTAGCGGAATCCGCCCAAAGAATTAACATGAACATTCTGCGTGTAAATTCCATCATGTGAGCAATAGAGCGGAATCCCATTGACCACAATAGGACATTGCTCTTCTACTCCACTTCATTGACTTCACAAACTGAAGACGGGGGTTGGTGCTGTTTCTGGAATAAAGTAGCAGTGTTTTTCAAATCCTGGACAACCAGTTTAAAGGGGTACTTTCTTTCTTTCTTTCTTTCTTTCAAATCAACTGGTTTCAGAAAGTTATATAGATTTGTAATTTAATTCTATTAAAAAAATCTTCAGTCTTCCAGTACTTAGCAGCTGCTGTATGTCCTGCAGGAAGTGGTGTATTCTTTCCAGTCTGACACAGTGCTCTCTGTTGCCACCTCTGTCCATGTCAGGAACTGTCCAGAGCAGGAGAGTTTTTCTATGGAAATTTGGACAGAGGTGGCAGCAGAGAGCACTGTGTCATACATAATACCCCACTTCCTGCAGGACATACAGCAGCTGATAAGTACTGAAAGACTTGAGATTTTAAGTAAATTACAAATCTATATAACTTTCTGATACCAGTTGATTTGAAAGAAAATCCGGAGTACCCCTTTAAGCCTCTGTATATAAACATAATCTCATATTCACTGACAGCAGCAAAATAAATGTGAGCCTTGCAGATGTAATATGCGACCTGCTAAGTGATAAAGCGTCAGGTGTTATGTAGTGATAACACCCAACCAGAAGGGGGGCAGATACTTTTGCACACCACCGTATGTTGGTTCTCCATGACGTCCTTCATAGACTTCTTCCTGGATTTGTATCCCTCTTCTATTGATTGCATTTTCATTGCCAGCTTCCACGCTCAGTCATTTAATTCCTGTAATCTGGCCGAGCGCCCGTGCCGGCTCATGCAGAGGTCTTTGCAGTATGCCGTTACACCACAGGCAGAGCCCTGTTATTGTCAGTGTAAAGTGAATGGAGGCTCTGCACTCTGGGCACCGGGTCCTGTAAGTACAGCTATATTATCATACACTGCCTGGTAGGGCTGGGCGGTATACCGTGAAAATACCGATACCGTCTCTGACCTCAACTACGCCAGGACGGTATTTGTGGTATTTCAGTGCTGCACAGTGTGCTGGATGTGTCAGCACTCCCCATCCCCGCCATGCCTGACATAGCGCCCCCCAACGGCCCCTGCCCGCCCGTCCCTCAGTGCTCCCTGCAACCCTGCACCAGCGTATCACTCCCCCACCCTCACCGCCGAACAGCTGCTGACCTGCTCCACATACCCGAGAGTGAGCAGCCGGGGGTACATAAGCTGTATCTCCTCCTCCTCCTGCCACCCCGCTCAGCATTTGTACGCTTGTGGCCCTGTCGAACGTTCACACAGGCAGATCCCGGTCTCTGGAGGAGGAGACCGCAGGATCGTGTGATGGCGTCCCTGCGGGTGCTGGAGCTGAGTAGCAGGATCGGGGTTCTGCACTGCGCCTCTAGATCCTGCTATTCAGCTCCAGCACCCGCTGGGACGCCATCACACGATCCTGCGGTCTCCTCCTCCAGAGACTGGGATTTGCCTGTGTGAATGTCCGACGAGGCCACAAGCGTACCAATGCTGAGCGGGGTGGCAGGAGGAGGAGGAGATACAGCTTATGTACCCCCGGCTGCTCACTCCCGGGTATGTGGAGTGGGTCAGCGGCTGCCCCCCCTTCTGATCAGACCCCCCCCCCCAGCTGCTTCCCCCACTTCTGCCCAGATCCCCCCCCTTCTGCCCAGATCCCCCCAACTATCTCTTGTAATCCTATAATACACAAAAATGCTCAGCTTAGTTGAGTGTGCATGTGTTATTATTGGAAAATCTGCATAGCTGTATATGAAGAAACAGGAGAAAGCTGCACATCCAAAAATTCATGAAGCAGGTGCTGCACAGAGTCAGTCCCTTGGCTCGGGGATCCCCAAAAGTATGTAAAGATATTCTGCAGCACACCAGCATACGTGAAAAAGGTGATTTATTCCAAAAAATACAGGAAAATACAAAGGATCTTGTAGTGTGTGTGTGTGTGTGCATAAATACATAAATAATACTGCCACTACAGGAATTGTATATTTGAGTACACAGCTATGTACACACTACAGGATGTGTATATACAGGTATACAGGTATACAGCTATGTACACACTACAGGATGTGTATATACAGGTATACAGTTATACAGCTATGTACACACTACAGGACGTGTATATACAGGTATACAGCTATGTACACACTACCAGATGTGTATATATATTGGTATAGGGCTATGTACACACTACAGGCTATGTAGCTGTATACCTGTATATACACGTCCTGTAGTGGCTGTATACCTGTATATACACGTCCTGTAGTGTGTACATAGCTGTATATACACGTCCACGTCTCTGCTGAGACCCCTAATAAGGACAATGGCCTATATGGCCCAGCCTTGTGTTGCTGCTCAGTGACCCCCCAAACCACTTGTACCGTCAGCTGCTTTTAATCCCAGATTAGAGATGAGCGAACCGGGTTAGAGTCGATCCGAACCCGAACGTTCGGCATTTCGGCTTAACTTGGATAAAGCTCTAAGGTTGTCTGGAAAACATGGATTCAGCCAATGACTATATCCATGTTTTCTACATAGCCTTAGGGCTTTATCCAAGTTCAGCAGCCACCGCCAATCAAATGCCGAAAGTTCGGGTTCGGATCGACTCGAGCATGCTCCAGGTTCGCTCATCTCTATCCAAGATCTGTCTTTGGGTCCGTTCGGCAGGTGATGGAGTTATTGTCCTTAAAAACAACTTTTAAACTTGCAGCCCCATGCCCAACGTCCGGGGCTTAGATTGTGTATGCATTAGGCTGGCACAACCTCTCTGTCCCTCCTCCCCGCCCTCCTCATCATTAGGAATGTTTCAGGCAGATTGTCTCCTATTCCTCACCTGACATGTTAGCCTGGATCTTTAAGGCACCTCTGCAATGTTCATACAGGAAATCTGAAAATTAGCGCAGTTCGATCATCTCTATGAGTAATATGGAAAATGATTTAGCTTTTACTAGATAAGTGGTCAACACTATGGAAACTGCAGTTCAATGTTTCCAAATGTAAAATAATGTACTTGGGAAGGAGGAATCTGAGTATCATATCGGCATATATATAATTGTATGATATTATATAGGGGTATGCTGATTTTATATAATGTATAATGGTATGCTGATATATATATATATATATATATATATATATAGGTATGCTTGGCTGTATATATATAAAGGTATGCTGGGCTGTATATATATAATGGTATGCTGGGCTGTGTGTGTATGTATATAATATATATATATATATATATATATATTACACACGGCCCAGCATACCATTATATATACACAGCTCAGCATACCTTTATACATATATATATATATATATATATATATATATATATATACAGCCCAGCATACCATTATATATACATAGCCCAGCATACCATTATATATACACAGCCCAGCATACCATTATATATACACAGCCCAGCATACCATTATATACACAGCCCTTGTGTTTCCCATCCTCTCCATTACTGTACAGTAACTTATAATATCACATATTCTGCTGTTTCTGAATGTTAGTTTCATCTGTTCTACATGTTATTCAGAATAATAAATCTATAATATATTTGGTTTAAGAGTGGATTTGGATTACAAGCACGGTCCCGGAACCAATTATGCTCGTAATCCAAGGCACCACTGTGTATAATACATATATAATATATATTAGGGATGGTCCGAACCTGCCGAGGTTCGGGTTCGTATGAACGCTCCGTGGAGCGGGCGGATACAGCAGGAGGACCGCCTGGAAAACTGGGATACAGCCAGAGGCTGTATCCCAGTTTTCCAGGCGGTCCTCCCGCTGGACAGCGGGAATCATTACCGAGGGTTCGGGTTCGTACGACCATCCCTAATACATATATATATAATGGTATGCTGGGATATATATATACATACAGCCCAGCATACCTATATATATAGGCTGTATCCCAGTTTTTCAGGCGGTCCTCCTGCTGTATCCGCCCGCTCCACGGAGCGGGCAGACAGCGGGAATCTGCTGCCGAGCGTTCTGGTTCATACGAACCCAAACCTCGGCAGGTTCGGACCATCCCTAATAGAACTCTGGTGACATCACATCTGGAATACTGTGACCAGTTCTGGAGACCTCACCTACAGAAAAGATGCTGATAAAACAGAACAGCTCCAAAGACGGGCTACAAAAATGGTGGAGGCATAAAACATATCAGGAAAGACTTCATCTGCAGGGTCTGGAGGAAAGAAGGGCACAGTAAATAATGAAGATGACCCCCACTGATCTGATATTGATGGACTGTCTACATTATAGACCACCAGTATTAGATTGATGGGGGTCCCTAAGGACATTGGTGCTGCCTCCTCCATATCTATTGTCTGTCAGTGCAGTGGCGGGCGCTGGGGGAACACGTCATGTACTGGTACCATAGACTCTCCCGGCAGGTTTCCACATCGGCAGCAGATAAACCTGTTTTTGAGGCGTTGCGTGATCTTACAACACACTGAAAGCTCCAGCTTATCCTAAATCCCTGTCCCAGTGTGATAATGGTTATACAACTCCAGGGAGATCCAGTAGCGTCACGCGTTTCCCAGTAACAGGAGAAGCCGCATCTATGGCCGATACCAGGGATAGGGAACCTTGAGCCTTCAGCTGTTGCAAAACTACATCTCTCACCATGCCCAGAGCTAAAGCTTTGGCTGTCCAGGCATGGGAGTTGTAGTTTTGCAACAGCTGAAGGGCCAAGGATGCCTACCCCTTGGCCTATGTAATGGGGGAAGTATATTATATAATCCACCTCCCTTGTCCTGACACATTGCCCCACTTCTCCATGACAAGTCCAGTCCTCTTATTCTGTAGAATGATACATCATGGCCTCTTCCTGTTTTCTAGTAGTTGCTCAGAAAGTGCTTTCCTTGCTGGGTGTGTTCTCTTTATTGGTGGTAGTTGTGGCTGCTATCTCTTTTATCAGAGGAGACCATGACTAAATAAAACTACACTTAAAGGGAACCTGTCACCCCCCCGTGCCGGGATGACAGGCTCCCGACCCCCGTTAGAGCCCCCTATACTCACCTAATCCTGCTGGGTCCCGCTTCTGTAGATGGTCGGGTCACAGAGATATCGGCGCCCGAAGCCCGGCGCGCGCGCTCCTCAGATGAGTTCAGCGCTCATAGAGAATGACGGATCGCTGGACTCTCCTGTCATTCTCTATGAGTGTTGGACTCATCTGAGGAGCAGGCGCGCCGGGCTTCGGGCGCCGATATCTCCGTCACCCGACCATCTCCAGAAGCGGGAACGGGCAGGATCACGTGAGTATAGGGGGCTGTAACGGGGGGTCAGGAGCCTGTCACCCCGTCACAGGGGGTGACAGGTCCTCTTTAAAGTGTCACTGTCGTATTTTTTTATTCTTCTTTTTTTTTTTTTTTTTTTTTCAGAAATCAATAGTCCAGGCGATTTTTAAGAAACTTTTGAAATTGGGTTTATTAGGCAAATATGCCATTATCTGCATTCAAAAAGACTTTCCCCAGGTCCCCCCCCCCTCCTCTCTCTCATTCACTGCTGATTATCAGGAAATCTCATCTTGTTGCATCAGACGTGCCCTGTCTGTTCTTTGGAGAGGGGAGGGGGAGGAGGGAGATTAGTCATTAGCAGAGAGCAGAGATCAAAGGATTACACAGTGGGAGCTGTGTGAAAGCCGGTATTCAGAGGTCAGAGAGGTCAGTGCTGACGTCCGAGGAGATAGCCGGGTGATGTAGATGTAACTCTTTGTTGTCCTGTTTTGGTGCCTCATCTCCCTCCACCCCTCCCCTCTCCATAGAGAACCATGAAGACGGGGGGGGGGGGAGCTTCAACCTGCTTTCTCATGATAAAGAAGCATTTTTCGGCTAATAAACCCAATCACAAAGTTTCTAAAAATCACCTGTACTATTGATTTCTGGAAAATAAATAAATGACAGTGACACTTTAAATGTAGCAGAGCCGAGTATGTCACTAGGCACAAGACGTCATGATGTCATCTTTGGATTCCCATTGTTACCAAAAAGGCAGAAAGGAAACAGCTGACTGGCACATTTAGCTCTGCTATATCGGTGTAGGTCGCGTCACTACTCTATTCTAGGCGGTCTTATAATAGATATACAGAGGAGGATTGCCCGATGGAAGAGACAGCCAGTGGGAAACGTGTATCGTGGAACTGTGAGCTTGAACCTGACCCAGACAGCATCCTCATGGTTGTGTCTTCTTCTGTGTTCTTGATTTTCCCCAAGTTGATCAGTTTCCTGAATTTTTCCCTGATTGAGCCTTTTCTACACTAGTATCACACAGATGAGAGCTCTGATACTTCATATTCTAGGGATAAAATGTTATTCATCTATAACAGGGGTAGAAAACCTTGGCTCTCCAGCTGTTGCAAAACTACAACTCCCATCATGCCTGGACAGCCAAAGCTTTAGCTTCCAGAGATGTAGCAAAGCTAACTGTGTGCTATAACAGTACAATATGTCATTGTAACTTTTATTTTTACATAGGACTGTATATAATCCCACACAGTGCTCTCTGCTGCCTCCTCTGACCATGTTAGGAATTGTCCAGAGAAGTAGCAAATCCCCATAAAAAACCTAGACAGCTCCTGACATGGACAGAGGGGGCAGCAGAGAGCACTGTGTCAGACTGGAAAAAAATACACCACTTCCTGTTGAACATACAGCAGCTGATAAGTACTGGAAGACTGGAGATTTTTAAATAGAAAAAATTTACAAGTCTGTATAACTTTCTGACACCAGTTGATTTGAAAACAACTTGGTATTTTTAGGAGTACCCCTTTAATTTCCCATTGATGTCTTCCATGGTGCTGTCATTGTGCACAAAGTAATCAGTTAGAGGATAATTTTAGCTCTGCTACACTGTATTTTTGCATAAAAGTGGTTGTACAGGTGTAAAAAACAAACAAAAAAAAAAAACAGCGCCACTTCTGTCCACAGGTGAAGCGTGGTATTGCCGCTAAGGCCTGTGCACTTGTGTCAGTAGGTCTGAGTAAGAAGCTTTATAAGAAAGCTGCCATGTTTCCCTAAATATGTACACCCCCTTTAATGCTTTGTCTGTGGTAGCAAAACTACAACTTTCATGTTGTCAGAACATGCTGGAAGTTGTAGTATTGGTATGGCTGTTTAGAGCCCCAGTTTAGAGATGACTGCAGTGTATTGGTGGGTGGGGGTCTTCATACATATTCATGAGGCCTCTGTAACACATGGGAGTGAGTGAGAATTTCTTACAATCATCTGCGGATCTGGGAAGTGAGATCTCAAGCAGCAGGAAGTTACAAGAATCAAGTGACAGCAGGAGCCTGGGGTATGGCTGCCACTTCCCCTATAGACATAGGAGGGGATGTCATGTATCATCGCTGTGTGTAGTAGTGAGCGGTGGATGTGCCGCACAGGGGTAGGTGACTACAGCCTCGTACAGTTTCCTGTACGCTCTGGATACGGATGTGTTACTATAAGGACAGCCGCCTTATTCTCACCGCTATATTTAACTCCTTGTTTTGTGTGCAGGCGGGCCAAACATGTGGGCGATCACTACGGAGGAGCGGAGCAAGCACGACCAGCAGTTTGCCAGCCTGAAGCCAGCGGGTGGACTCATCACCGGTGAGACGCTTTAGCATTGCTTAGTTTGGAATGTTTTGCTTAACCCTTTACATATATACTCAGGAAAGCACATTGGTTTTCTATAGTTCTCACTGTCTGCAGGTCCTGACAATTGCTTCCCCTTATCTCTGTATATCCACTAGGCAGGGTCCTGACTGCTGTGTCAATGTAGTGACAGCGACCACCCCCACTTAGGCCAGACACCCACAGTTTTTCTTTCTTAAAAGGGACCTGATATCACTTTCATGCTGCCCGAGCTACAAGTCATTGGGACGTTGCAAGGTAGCTTCTACCTGTTCCATCACTCTTGATTGACAGATCTCTCACTATATCCAAACGCAGCTGCTGGGGGTCACCTAGGTGACTCATGCTCCAGACAGTATGAAAGTGATGACTGCTTCCCTTCAAAGGGAATGTGTCACCTACCTTTTCTTTTACTGATTACAGTCACATACTAAAACTTGCTCTTATGCAAATATGTTTCTATTTTATGTCTTCAATTTTTTTTATTTTACTTACATTGTTATGGGGGCGGCCATGTTGCCTGGAATTTTCTTAACAGCATTTAGTGAAACGCTTTACAGCAAGACTCATGGACATAGACGGCAAATAGAAAGACTGTTCTCTTAAGATGAATGTGAAACATTGCCTAGCTCGCTCTGTGACCTGTGAAGAGATCATTCCACAGGGAGCTGCTATTGTCTCCTCTATCTATTGGTGTCACATGACGCTGCAATGCTGTACAGATCACTTTACAGCAGCCTCCCCTTATCCCCACAGACACAACAGGAAGTCTCAGCTTAGTTTTAGCCCCAGTGGTGAGAATGTAAACTGCAAGATCTCAGGATTATTTTATAATATAGAAAATTGGAAAAAGTATCACCAAAAAGTCTTAAAAAAATCTGTTTAACATAAAACATTATTTATACAATAAGTCATTGTCTCATGATACATTGCCTTTAAAGGGGTAGTGCGGCGGTAAAAAATTATTCACAGAATAACACACATTACAAAGTTATACAACTTTGTAATGTATGTTATGTCTGTTACGTCATCAGCCGCTGAGCCGCGATTGGCCAAGAACAGTTATGCTCAGCCAATCGCGGCTGAGCAGCTGATGACGCGGCCGGCACTCGGGAAGATCGAAGGTTTTCGGGCCGGCCGGCCGAAGATGACGTTTGCCACAAGATGGCGGACACGTGTTGGCACGGATCAGGTATGTATAATGCACTACACTTCTGGGTACACGGGTGGGGGTGGTGAGACACGGGGAAGGGGGCCATTCACAGACATAACATACATTACAAAGTTGTATAACTTTGTAATGTGTGTTATTCTGTGAATAATTTTTTACCGCCGCACTACCCCTTTAAGTAATCGAAGGCTAAATGCATACACAGCAGGGTACAGTCTACAGTGTACATAGCATATAAGGAGTATAGTAACGTCCAGAGCAGGTAAAGGCCGTCTATGCAGAAGTAAATTCAGGAGAGGGAACATAAGGGACCATTTTAAAATTAAAAGGGCACATACAACACTATAGGCTTCTGAGTCTCCGAACAGGTGGGTAGACGTCCATGTAAAGACCCTGCACAAAGGATAGCCAGTCACATAAGTACAACACAAGGATTCCTGTGTAGGTGGGGAGACAGCAGGCTAGGCGTGTCATGGCCCCCACATACACTCACATTTGGCGTCAGCTTTGCATTTGACGTATTGTACACTCCTCTGTTAAGATGTAGTACTTTGACCATTGATCCACATGATGGAGACGTTTGATCAAGCGAATACTTAGCTATTGACTTCCTGGTCTACAACAATGTACTTACCCCAAGCATCTTACATCCCTCCATCCTTGCAAGGATACATAGAAGACCTGGTTTAGGGTCCTGAGGTATACATGAGCCATAGACTCTATGGGTGAGATGGAGGACCTTCCTCCAAAGAACACTCCCAGAACATACGCATTAAAGTGGTACGCTGGAGAGAAAAAAAAAAGATTATTAATCAACTAGTGGCAGAAAGTTATATAAATCTGTAAATTACTTCTGTTTAAAAATCTCAAGTCTTCCAGTACTAATCAGCTGCTGGATGTCCTGCAGGAAGTGGTGCATTCTTTCCAGTCTGACACAGTGCTCTCTGCTGCCACCTCTGTCCATGTCAGGAACTGTCTAGAGCAGGAGAGGTTTTCTATGGGGATTTGCTGCTGTTCTGGACAGTTCCTGACATGGACAGAGGTAGCAAACATCAATTCCTGCAGGGCATACAGCAGCTGATAAGTGCAGGAATAGTGGAGATTTTAAAATAGAAATAATTTACAAATCTGTATAACTTTCTGGTACCTTTCTGTTTTGTTTTTTTCATACCAGAGCACCCCTTTAAATGTCCATATATTGGGCAGGACACCCCCCCCCCCCCTCAATCCAATTTTATGCAGCAGGCATAAAGTTCTGTACCTTCCAATGAAAAGAGTAAAGGAAGGCAGTATATCCAAGATATTGGATACGGGACCCCCATCTGACTCGCATAAGGTCTCCCCTGTTCCTTACTATATATTTCTAAACAAATTTTAGTGACCTTATTCTTCCACGTTAGACTCTGAATAAGACCTTGGGCCTAATCAGAATCCAGATGGGTGTATTGTGGCAGATGTGTAAGAGCTATGACAAGGATATCATGTGAGTGAGTTTAGCCCTGGCTATTGCTCACTACAGGAGCTTACACCATACCCTTACACAACTACACTGTCTATCCGTCATCTGACCTCTGCTCTCCTGTTGATCACTGTTGGCCCCATTCCTATACTGCTGTTTCATAGCCAATCGCTAACTAGTTTGGAGACCTTGCTGTAGCAAAGGCCAGATCTAGTTTTACTGGTTTGGGCACAACCTTCTGCTTTCCAGCGGCTGCAAAACTAAAAGTCCCATCATTCCTGGATAGCCAAAAGGTGTCCAGGCATGATGGGAATTGTAGTTCTTCAACAGCTGGAGGGCCACAGGTTGGGAGAGCAGTAATGTAGAGGAATTGCCTATAGTGCGGCTCACGTGTAGACAAGTATTTCTTACATTACTATTCTAATTTAAAGTGTCACTGTCGTTGAAATTTTTTTTGAGAAACCAATAGTCCAAGCGATTTTAAGAAACTTTGATTGGGTTTATTAGCCCGAAAAAAGCATTTTCATCATGAGAAAGCAGTTTGAAGCTCTCCTCCTGTCTTCATGGTTTTCTATGGAGAGGGGAGGGGTGGAGGGAGATGAGGCACCAAAACAGGACAACAAAGAGTTTATTTACAGCTACATCACCGGGCTATCTCCTCTGAAGTCAGCACTGACCTCTGAATACCTCTGGTATTTCACACAGTTCCCGCTGTGTAATTGATGTAAAAGAGTCGAGATTTCCTGATAATGAGCCGTGAATGAGAGAGAGAGGGGGGGGCTTGGGAAAGTCTTTTTGAATGCAGATAATGGCATATTTGCCTAATAAACCCGATTACAAAGTTTCTTAAAATCTCCTGTACTATTGATTTCTGCAAAAAAAAAAATATATATATATATGAAATGACAGTGACACTTTGAGGGTATGTTCCCAGTATGGAATATGCGGCGGCCTAAGCTTGTTTTTTGAGATCACAATCACATATACTGTGTGTGTATATGTATATGTGTGTGTGTGTGTGTGTGTGTGTGTGTGTGTATATATGTATAGTAACAGCATATGTCTGTCCCACTAAATCTCCGCCATAGTGTGCATTGCTGGCATTTAGTGAGTGTATTTCCGCAGTCCTGCCCTCGGTCACCCTCTGGTGTGTGCGCTGGGCTCATTGAAGGCTTTGCTCCAAGTCCCGGCATTGTACATTTACACAGCGTGCCAGACTAATCCACAGATTATCTTACCCAGCGGCTGAGCAAACGTGGCGTGTCATGATGTCTGCCCCGTAGTCCTCGCTTCTGGATGAGGACCCATAGGATGAGAATTTATTAATGGATTTGGTGTAAAATGCAGTTGTCTATAACAACCAATCAGATTCCAGCTTTCATTTTTTCAAAAGTCTTATTTTTAAATGAAAGTAGTAATCTGATTGGCTATGAGCAATTGCTTTACTGTTCTTAGGCCTGATAAATCTCTAGGGATCAGAAGGCGGTATATACTCCGGCCCCCTACACGGCTTGGAAGGCTTATGCTGTGTTTACACGGAGCGATAATACGCCCGATCGTACGATTAACGATTTTGAAGTAACGATTTTTTTTTTATAACGATCAGCGTTTAGACGGTACGATATATCGTACGGAAAAATCGTTTTGCGATCGCGCGCCCGCCGCCCTGATCACCATTCCCGCCGCTCCGATCGCCACCCCCGCCGCCGCTTCGATCTTCCGACATCCCCGGCTCCCATCTTCAGCGCATTGATTGGCTGAAGAGATGAGCCGGGAATTTCAAACGGCTCCCCTTCAGCCAATCAGTGCGCTGAAGATGGGAGCCGGGGATGTCCGAAGACCAGCTGCGCGGAGCAGGTAACGTATGTTCTTGGCCGCGGCGGTGGGGGGCGATCGGGGGGGGGGTTCGGCAATCGGAGCGGCGGCGCCGGTGGCGATCGAGCCGGTGCAGGGGGCTGCGGATGAGCGGGGGACCGGGCTGCGAGCGTTCGCCGCGTTTACACGTACGATTATCGTTCGAATTCGATCGTTATCGCGAAAATTGCCCGATAATCGTTTTGTGTAAACGTAGCATTAGGGTACTATTACACGGAACGATAATCGGCCCGGTTCAGCCGATTATCGCTCCGATTCAGCCGATTATCGCTCCGTGTAATAAAAACAATGATCAGCTGATGACAACGATCATTGGCTGATCGTTCATATAGGTTAGAATCTATATTTGTCGGGCGCCAACCGCGCATCACTATGTGAAATAGCGGTGCACGGCCGGCGACTGACGAAATACATTACCTATCCATGCTCCAGGGCTGCTTCTGCGGTCCGCTTCTCCCTGCGCTCTAGCTTTAGTGCGGCCTGTCTCAGCTGACAGGCCACTCAGCCAACCACAGGCCGCAGCGGTCCCGGCCTGTGATTGGCTGAGCGTCCTGTCATCTGACAGGCTGCTCTGAATCTAGAGCGCGCGGGACCTGTGGAGAAGCGGACCGCAGCAGCCCTGGAGCGTGGATAGGTAATTTATATAGTTTAAGCAAGGGCTGCAAGGACGTTGTTAAATGATTATCAGGCCGTGTAATAGGCCCAGTAAACGAGCGCTGATCTAGCAGATCGGCGCTCGTTTACTGGTATTATCGGGCCCCCATCGGCCCGTGTAATCCCACCCTTAGATCTGATATGTGGATTCACAGGAAGTGAGCACTGGGGATTAGAAGGATTTCGCATTTTAAAGGGTTTTACTTCTATTTAATCTTAAATTTTCCCATACTTATCAGCTGCTGTATGTCCTGCAGGAAGATTTCTATAAGAATTTACTACTGTTCTGGACACGTTTCTGTCTTGAACAGAGGTGGCAGTAGAGAGCACTGTATCAGACTGGAAAGAATTCACCACTTCTGCAGGACATACAACAGCTGATAAGTACTGGAAGACTGGAGATTTATAAATAGAAGTAATTTACAAATTAATATAAATTTCTGAAAACAAAATTTGCTGGAATACCCATGACCACTGTATGCCTTCCATGTCTGAAAGGTAACTCTTTAGCTCCTACACCCACCATGTAACAATACCAGTAGAACTTGTCAGGAGTTTCATGCTGCCTGAACCATAGACAGCATGACATTGGCACCAACGTTTACAGCCAGCTCTGCTTTCCTGTCTCACAGACGGGCTATCGGTCACAGGTTGGTCAGTGTTGTCTTCTCTGTGATTGACAGGTCTCTGCTGGGTCTGTACAGGGCATCTGTATCTTTATAGGCCGTCGTACAGTGGCCGAGCTTGTCTCCTGAGCACACAGCCTTCTGCATATTGGAGATGTGAGAGTTTCATTAAATATTAAATGCTCTGCAGTCTTGTCATGCTGCTGTTCCCATACATTAGGGTTTATGAAGGAGACGTCACGGATTACTGCTCAGTCACCAACCTAAACTTTAGGCTGAGTTCACACAGAGTTCTCCAGCGAGTGTTTTGGTGTCCATCACCTGTGAAATGATATGCTGAGAATACGCCACACAACCGCTAATGGGAACATGTGTGAGCCACTGTCATAGAGGTCAGGGTTCTCCTTTTTATGGTTAATGGATTAAGAGATTTTTTCTTTGCTTTGGCCAAATGTTGCGCAAACACGGCAGAGCCAGGTACAACGTAGCACGGCAGAGCCAGGTACAACGTAGCACGGCAGAGCCAGGTAGAGCGTAGCACGGCAGAGCCAGGTAGAGCGTAGCACGGCAGAGCCAGGTAGAGCGTAGCACGGCAGAGCCAGGTAGAGCGTAGCACGGCAGAGCCAGGTAGAGCGTAGCACGGCAGAGCCAGGTAGAGCGTAGCACGGCAGCGCAGGCTGTAGTGTCAGTCACTTGTTCTGCCCGGTCTTCTTGCATACATTCTAAGGCTATGTTCAGACAACGTAAGAGACCAGCCATTCCATGACCTGGCCGGGTCACGGAACAGCCGGTCTCAGAAAAGATCATCCCGGCCAGTACTGCAGTACCGGGCAGATGATCTTTAGCGCCGCTAGGTTCTGATGTGGGTGCATCCGTGCACCCACGCATCAGAACTCCACCCTGCACGCAATAGAGCATGCGGCCGCGGCCGCTTGCTCCATAGTGTGTATTGACAGGGTTTTCTGTGGCCGCTATTGAATGAATAGCGGCCGCAGAAAACTGACATTTCAGTTTTCTACGGCTCCGCTATGGATCCCTCGGCCTGCAGCACAACTTAGGTTCCGTACTGATTACGGACGTTGCAACAACTGCTGTGATTGGTACGGAACTTACGTTGTGTGAACATGGCCTAATATTGTACCTAACTACTATTCATCTACTCTCTAGTGAGGGGCAGAAATCAGTACTTAGACACATAGTATGGGTGTAAAGTGGATGTTTAGACCTATTAGGAAGGATTTTTTGTCTTCCTTCAGTCCCTGCTGATGTGACTTTAGTGACAACACATGAGATTCATATGATGACTGTCTCCGATGCAAATAGTGGACAATCTGCCAATAGTCACTCCTGAGTTACATCCATGCTGACGTCCAGCGTGCACAACCCTTCCTTTCCCCACAGGGGGCAGTCTCAGGCCATGCCATACATATTATTTTGCCTTCCATGTTTGGCGCAGCATGTGTATGGGCATCCATAGAGTGTAAGGTTATAGGGTATAGTAATAACACAGAGGAGAGAGCTACTAATCACTATTGCTATGTCCTTTCTATTATAGGAGAGCAAGCCAGAACCTTCTTCTTACAGTCCGGGCTTCCGCCTGCTGTCCTAGCGGAGATATGGTAAGATTCTCTGTATATTTATCTTATTTACATTCAGCCTGACACTACCTAGTCTAATAAGGTATAAAGGGTACTCAAGATTTTTTTTTTTTTTTATATCAGCTGGTGTCAGAAAGTTATACAGATCGGTAACTTCTATTTAAAAATCTCCAGTCTTCTAGTATTTATCAGCTGTTGTATGCCCTGCAGGAAGTGGTGTATTTTCTCCACTCAGACACAGTGCTCTCTGCTGCCACCTCTGTCCATGTCAGGAACTGTCCAGAGCAGGAGAGGTTTTCTATGAGGATTTACTATTTTGGACAGTTCCTGACATGGACAGAGGTGGCAGCAGAGAGCACTGTGTCAGACTGGAGAGTATACACTACTTCCTGCAGGACATACAGCAGCTGACTAAACATTCCGGTTATCTCCTATAGATTATTCAGCTGATGTTTTGTCAGCTTGTGACTGCTCCGGAGCAGAAGCTTTAATCCCATAATTACCGTGTGAGAACCGATCCCAGAGAGCTGGAGGATGTGCAGTTAATTCTCCCGAGCGCTGCTGAAATCTTCCTGATTGTTCCTATTAATATGCATGTGTTATGGCTCAGATGTTGCCTAATACTGCGTTCAGATACTGTATGTATAATTCATGAGTCCTCCTACATGTGATGCGCCCCAGACTTGCATAACTTTAATTCTGAAACGTTAGATTTATTGGAGCCCTGATGTTGTAATTGCAGGATTTACACTACAATATGGCGAGGCGGAGAAGAGATTTGCAAAAAAAATATTGGCACCGTGTGTGTTTCTGAGCATATGCTCACATCTTAGTATCATCTTACAGTTTACTTATACATAGAAGCGTGATATGTTATGTCACTATGCTTATACACACATTATAGTATATTACAGGTACATACCATGAAAGTGTAAGCGTATTTCAGGTGACTTTTCAGGGTAAGCTGTCCTGTGTATGTATATGAGGAGCAGGACTATATTCTATGTATTCTATTTCCCTCTGGTGATCGTTTTCTGTGGCCACAAAGCCGGCATATTGCACAGGCTGTTTGTTTCCTCTTCCTGCTCACTCATCCCAGCACGGCCCTTCCCTCCTCTGTAGACTATAATGGGCAGTAAAAAAAAAAAAAAATGCTGTCTTCACTTTGCTTCTGTGTGATGTGCACAGCTTTTTCTTGATAGTGAACAGATTCAAAGTGAGGGAGGGGTGGGGGTTAGGGGTTTCATCCTGAATTATACTCCAGAGCTGCACTCGCTATTCTGCTGGTGAGGTCACTGTGTACATTACATTACTTATCCTGTACTGATCCTGAGTTACATCCTGTATACTCCAGAGCTGCGCTCACTTTTCTGCCGGTGAAGTCACTGTGTATATACATTCCCTGTCATATACTGATCCTCAATTACAGTCTGTATATGTGTGTGTGTGTGTGTGTGTGTGTGTGTGTATATAAAAAGTAGCTTTACAAAGCAGAAAAAGATGTTTTATTGTCATGTTTCTAGTCATCTGGACAGGGACACAGTGTGGTGGACAGGCAGAAAGGCCACTAAATGGTCAGGTGCTTTCACATATTGGTAGTCTTTATTCCATACTACATGACTATGGGCCATATTACACGGGACTATTATCATGCAGAAAATCATTACATTTCTCAAATTTAAACGATAATCGTCCTGTGTAATTGCAGGCACGGATCGAAAAATTGTTTGTGTGCTGTTGATCTAGATCTGACCTTAACCCATAGCGGCACCAGGACGTTACTGAACGTCCTGTTGCCGCTAGGGGAGTTCAGAGGGGAGTCGTGCGGTGACCCCGCTCTGAACTGCCGCAATCCCGGGTGCTATATGCAGCCCGGGACCGGGGCAATTAGCAGGCACGTGCTGCGCCGTGCCCGCCAATTAAGTATTTAGATGCAGCTGTCAAAGTTGACAGCTGCATCTAAATACTTACTGTCCCCCTTCCCTGGTGGTCTAGTGGGGGGATCGCGCCCCCCCCCTCCCCACGACACGATCGCGAAGGGGTGATCCCTGTATTTGTTACCAGCCAGGGTGTGCGCCATAATGGCGCTGATCCCGGCTCAGGCATTCTATTGCTTTTGGCTGAAGCAGACGAAAGCAATGCAGTGCCTATCTCATGGATCTATGCAGTATATCTATACTATATATATATATATATATATATATATATATATATATATATATATATATATATATATATATATATATATCTATGCTGCATAGATGTCAATGAGAGATCGGAGCAGTCATACTAGAAGTCCCCCAAGGGGAATAACCCTAACCCCAGGGGGAGTAACCCTAACCCCAGAGGGACTTTGATATTGCCATGTGCGTAATCGCCTGAACTATTAATGTATTACATTCCTGATCTCGGTAAACAGCGTAAGCGCCCAAAAAATCCAAAGTGCTAAATTGTGCATTTTTGGTCGCATCAAATCTAGAAAAATTGTAATAAAAAGTGATCAAAAAGTTGCATATACACAAACAAGGTACCGATAGAAAGTACAGATCATGGCGCAAAAAATGAGCCTCATAGACCAAAGGATAAAAACGCTATAAGCCTGGGAATGGAGCGATTGTAAGCAACAAATATATTTTTTAAAAGCGATCAAATAAAATAAAAGTTACATATCGTTGTAATCGTACTGACTTGAGAAACATGTAACAAGTCAGTTTTACCCTAGGGCGTACGGCGTAAAATAAATAAATAAATAAATAAATTTTAAAAAAATAGCGTTGTTTTTTTTTTTCTTTCAATTTCCCCACACATATAATTTTTTTCGGGTTTCACAGTATGTTTTAGCCAAAAACTACGCTTGCCATTGCAAAGTATAACTAGTGGCGCAAGAAATAAGGGCTCACTTAGGTCTCTAGGTGGAAAAATCCACGCTGGGAACAGATGGAGTAAACGGTCGTAGTAACTAACAACTATCGTTCTGTGTAATATGGAGAACGATTTCAGGTTACAATAACGTTTGCAATGGTTTATATCCTGTGGATACCTGGTGGTGATACATTGTCGCTCTGCGATCCCAGGATCCGAGGTGTCCTCCGCCTAGTTACTTAGCTACGTAGAAGTGAGAGAGGTGGGATTACTATAAGAAGGGCCAGGCCTGGGCAGATGTAGCTCCAAGGGATGATGTGTGGGAGGCGGAGGAATTCCAGAAGTGTTATATAAATGGTGATTATACAGACACCCGTCACCCACTGACACACACCGTACATACAGGTAATAGCCAGAAGTGCTTTGGCCATAACATGACCGCAGTGCTTTTGTATTAGATAAAACACATGCGACAATGGCAGGATATATGACGGCCATGATTTCCACAATGGCCGCTGGCCGTGCACCTTTAATTCTTTCAGCGGTGATTGTTACGTGTTAATGATTCCCATCTACTTCATGTCTCGGTAGGAGCCTGTCAGACCTGAACAAAGATGGAAAAATGGACCAGCTGGAGTTTTCCATCGCTATGAAGCTGATCAAGCTAAAGCTGCAGGGTCACTCGTTGCCAATGATCCTCCCGCCAGTCATGAAGCAGCCGCCAGTCTTCTCGCCATTAATGTCCTCCCGCTTTGGTGTGTATTTTTCTTTTTGTCTTTCAGGGTCTCCTGATGATTGATGTGTCGCATATTCTCAGCATTTTGAGTTTTATTATAGTCCACGTGTTATAGATCAGACTAGATAAAGCAGAATTACCTATAGTTTGGTGGAAAAAGAAGCTTTCCTATCACCTGTAATTTATTACTAAAAAAAAACTTAGTGTCGCAGTCTTTTTTTTTTTTTTTTTTTTTTTTTTTTTTTGCAGAAATCAATAGCCCAGGCGATTTTAAGAAACTTTGTAATTGGGTTTATTAGGCAAATATGCCATTATCTGCATTCAAAAAGCCTTTCCCCAGGTCCCCCCTCCTTTCTCTCATTCACTGCTCATTATCAGGAAATCTCGACTATTTTATATCAGTTGGGCCCTGTGTGACCTATGGAGAGGGGAGGGGGAGGAGGGGGATTAGCACCATCAGAGAACAAAGGATTACACAGCGGGACCTGTATGAAAGCTGGTATTCAGAGGTCAGAGAGGTCAGTGCTGACCTTAGAGGACATAACTGGTGATGTAGCTGTAAATTAACTCTTTGTTGTCCTGTTTTGGTGCTTCATCTCCCTCCAGCCCTCCCCTCTCCATAGACAACCATGAAGACAGGGGGGGAGAGCTTCAAACTGCATTTTCATTATAAAAATGCATTTTTCAGCTAATAAACCCAACTACAAAGTTTCTTAAAATCGCCTGTACTATTGATTTGTGCAAAAAAAAAAAAAAAAAAAAAATTAAACGACACTGACACTTTAAAATCCCAGCAAGTCTTTCATTGCTATTCTACTTTGGCTGTTATATCATGTAGTAATGAGAGGAATATATCAAGAATTCTTCATTATGTGTCCCAGAAATTCCCCATTTATCCTTCTTCTTGTAGCTCGTATTGGGCTGTAAGGCTACTGTCTGCAGCAGGAGTACTCCCCCACACCCCATATACAATAGGAGGCCTGGATTGCTTAGTCTGCTCCTTTAGCCAAGAATGGAGGGAAACACCAAGTTGGTTAAATGACTTAGTTTTTCAATTGAGTTGCATAGGTAGACTGATAAGCTAGAACAAGCAGAAATTTAAAGGGAACCTGCCACCATTAAAATGGTGTTTAACCCACCAGCATCAGGTTGTAGTGCGAGAGGAGTTGAGCAAGCAGATATGCATATTTTTTTTTTATGGGAAAAGATTCAGTATTTGTTGATTGACACTCATGGCCATTTTGGGGTTAGGAGTCCAGTGTGTGGTCCTTGTAAGTCAGTTACTTATAGTATGGATGTATGTGGAGAAATAGCTGTCAGTCACTATGTAGGACCACCCACTGGACTTTTAAGGAATTTACTGTAATTGAATAAAATAACTTATACTGAAGCTTTTTGTATTAAACTATACAGTATATCTGTTTCAATCTGCTCCTAGACAGTAAATTACAGGTTAGTCAGACTCCCTACAGAACTGTGTATCATTGTTCTCGGCTCCTTGTGTAGTGTTCAGTGTTACTGACCCCCTGTGACCTGGAATCCTTCAGGTAGTATCCTTTGGTGAGCTCATCTCTATAGATGATTGTGTTTTCAGTGTAATGTTGGTCCCTTTATGTTCTATGTTCAGGAATGGGAAGTATGCCAAATCTGTCCATGCCGCCATCTATGCCCACGCTGTTACCCCTTGCACCCACCACTTCGTTGACCTCAATGAGTTCTCTGCCACCCATGCCTATGTCTAGTCCCCTGGTGCCTTCTGTCGGCTCATCATCAACATTGCCAAATGGAACGTCCACTCTCCTGTCCTCTTTCACTGTGCCTTTGTCCTCAAGTAAGTGTCTGTGTGAATTGTCTACTATTATAGGGTATGTACATGTAGAAAGAAAATTTAAAAAAATTGTAATGCATACCAGCAAAGCTAGGGATCTCAGGTTAATGATGATTGTATTGCATACTAGGTAAGTGGAGATTCCAGCTTAACCATGTCCAACCTGTCCCAACGCCAAATCTTGTCATAAAGCATCACTGTGCGTAGAAAACACTTTGTAATGAAAGTTTATGGTGACTTTTTTTTTTTTTTTTTTTTTTTTTATACTGAAAATACTTAAAAGCCTCTACATAGTCTGAGCTGTATGCAGTAAGCTGCCAAGCTCCCTCTAGTGGTGGCTGCAGGTAGGCAGATATTATCATTTATTTCTATAGCTATGTAAAGGGAAATACAGCGGTACCTCGGTTCTCAAACTCAATTGGTTCTGGAAGGCATTTTGAGAACCGAGCATTATTTTCCCATAGTAAATAATGTAAATGTGTTTAATTGGTTCCAGCACCCACCAATAATTACCTAGATTACCCATATATTACATTGAAAAGTGTTTATTCACTACAGTACAGGACAGAACAGCACTATACTGTACAGTACATTATACACAAAAAACATTCAACAAAACTATCAATTATAGTACAGCAGTCACTAACTCCTCACTCATCCTGTATATAGTCCCCCCCCATCCCAGCACTGTGAAGTATGGGAGATAGTGGTGCACTGATTGTACTATTACTGTACTGTATATGCACTCCAGCAGTCTTATACAGTACTGTAACAGATGGGAGATGGTGGTGCACTGCCTGTACTACTACTGTACTGTATATGCACTCCAGCAGTCTTATACAGTACTGTACTGTATGGTAAGCCTCACCAGTGCTAAACTCATTAGGTACAACCCACCATCCACGCTCACAAAAATGATCAGATACCGAGCAAAGTTTGAATTCTGAACATTACTGTTTGAGTTCCTAACTACCAAGTTTTGGACTACAAACAGGTCTAACTATTATACTGTAAAATAAATCTGCTAATGTTTTATAGGGGTTTGTACATTGTCATCATTGTCATTAGTTGTTATCTGTCTTTTGATTGCTTGAAACCACATTACACACTTAACATATGGAAAGCACTTAAAGTGAATGTACCATTAGGTATGTCGCTTTAAAGGAGAAGTCTGGCAAAATTTTTTATTAAAGTATTGTATTTTCCCCCAAAATTTATACAAATCCCCAATATACATTTATTACGGGAAATGCTTATAAAGTGCTTTTTTTCCCTGCACTTACTACTGCATCAAGGCTTCGCTTCCTGGATAACATGGTGATGTCACTTCCTGGATAACATGGTGATGTCACTTCCTGGATAACATGGTGATGTCACTTCCTGGATAACATGGTGATTTCATGACCCGACTCCCAGGGCTGTGGCTGCTGGAGAGGATGCTGGCAGGGGGACACTGAGGGACACAGGGCACTGGAGGAACACTGAGCATCCCTCTGCCATCATCCTCTCCAGCAGCCACAGCCCGCACAGCTCTGGGAGTCGGGTTGTGACATCACCATGTTATCCAGGAAGTGACATCACCATGTTATCCAGGAAGTGACATCACCATGTTATCCAGGAAGTGACATCACCATGTTATCCAGGAAGTGACATCACCATGTTATCCAGGAAGTGACATCACCATGTTATCCAGGAAGTGACATCACCATGTTATCCAGGAAGTGACATCCCCATGTTATCCAGGAAATGAAGCCTTGATGCTGTAGTAAGTGCAGGGAAAAAAGCACTTTAGAAGCATTTCCTGTAATAAGTGTATATTGGGGATTTGTATAACTTTTGGGGGGCAATACCATGCTTTAATAAAACCTTTTGCCGGACTTCTCCTTTAAGGTTTTTACATGAGTAGACTGGCGCCGATGCAAGGATGTTGGTTACTGCAGACTTTTTATTTTTTTTATTTTTAAATGGTGGCCTGGTTCCCATGCACGGTGCCGGTCTGTTCCCAGGTACTGTACATCAAAAGAAATTCCCAGCACTCTCCAATCTTCTGCGAAGTGATTTATTTACAAGTGCAGTACAGACAGACAGATAAAAGGACGCATTTCGGCGTGTAGCCTTTCTCAACAAGTCTTTCTTGTTGAGAAAGGCTACACTCCGAAATGCGTCATTTATCTGTCTGTCTGTACTGCACTTGTAAATAAATCACTTCGCAGAAGATTGGCGAGTGCTGGGAATTTCTTTTGATGTACTGTGCCTTGGCACAGGCACCACCACCAATCGGAGTGTCGACCACCATTAGTTACACGTGTTCCCAGGTACTGGCCTGTCCTGAAGCGCTGGAGGCAGGCCTGCCCCCAGTGTGCCCTTCTGCCCTCTCCTCTGTGATGCGGCTCCATTCATTCTAATAGCGCCTCGTCACTAAGGGGAGGAGGCGTCGTCAGACTGGGGGGTGGCGGGTGCACCTCCAGTGCTTCAGACTGGAATGGTACCCGGGAATAAATGTTCATAGATGGTACCCGGGAAGTGCTATGCCTAGAAACCGAGCTGTGGTTCAAAAAAAGGACTGCGGCACAGACATCCCCGCACCAGTGTATTCATGTAAAAAACTTAAAGCGTACCTGGCACATTCGCCTTAATAAATTGTTTGCCTTTTATTTTGTAACTTTACTTTATATCACTGGGATACATCTGGGTGTCTGTTGCGAACATCTACTTGACTGCAGAAAATCGAGAAACTGGCCATTTAGCTCATGTATTTGGAGGGGTGGGGATCAGATCATTAGATCTAAGCAGGTTCTCGCCCAGCTCTTTGTCATGTGATGGCAATAGAATCCAAATGTAAGTCTATGGGCGCACACAGAGAGGGGGAGAAGCGTGCCATGTACGTCTCTTCCTGCTTCTTCTAACCCTTTCTCGGACCCAGACCAATCAGAACTTTTTACATGTCTGCTTGAGATGAAGAAACTCTTTTTTTTTTAAAGTGACAGGTACTATTTTTGGTATATTGCAGCACTGTATAGCTATTTCTCTCCATTAGAAAGAGACCATATTCATTGCACAGCACAGTGAATGGGTGTTTGAGCTCTTCAGTGGGTGTGCGGATCATCGTATCCACAATTATTGGCACAGATATGCCTTGGATTTTTGTTGTGATCATACCTGCCCCTTTGAACTTGGGCAGTACTTATTGAGATCTTATCCCTATTTATCCAAACATCCGTTCCTAGTATTTACTGGTAATATGTTGTATATTCCAGCACTGCCTCACAACAGCTCGCTGTCATTGATGGCCGGAGGATTCAACAGTGCCGGAATGCAGAAGACTCAGTCCTTGATAGATCTGGGCTCCAGCAGGTAAGAGATGGGGGGGCCTACATCAGGTTTGTCTTCATAAAAATATAGTTAAAGTTTTTCAAGGATTCCATAAAGGCAATTTTAAGGCATTCGTAAGATGTGAGATGGTAGACAGACCCTTTTATTCTTAGGAATGGTTTGGGTGAAGGCGGGGGGGGGGGGGGGGGGGGGGGGGTGGCAGCAGAGTGGTCCATCCCTTACCAGCTACATCTCCGAATATTACTCCCTATATCTGCAACATAAAGATGTCTCAGAGCTCAGTTTATCTTTTAATTTGCTAATTCTTTCATTATTTTTTTAAGGTTTCTGGATACAAAAAAAAATGATATTGGTAGAATGACCCTTTCCTGCTGAAATAGCTTTTCTGTATAGATTGAGATGTATAAGCAGAGTAATCTCTCTATTAGAGAGTATGCAACTGTATGTTGATGATGGAGGCGAAATAAGGCAGGATAGGAGCACTACACATCGATAAGGCCCTGTTCACACTGTGTTAATTACATAGCTAGTATGGTTGAAAAAAGACATATGTCCATCAAGTTCAACTAAGGGAGAGGATGGATGGAGGGAAGGGGGATGGATGATAGGTTAATGGTCTCCGCTTAATGTAAAAGTACCTCCGGCACTGGAAACTCGTGGACACGTTTAGTGTGCACACTGGGAGCAGTAAAGATTTCTTGCTTTTTTTCTTTTTAATGGTTTAAAAATCTTTATTTCTCTTTTGCATTTTAGTTCCAATTCCTCTTCAACCACTTCCCTGACTGGTAACTCCCCGAAAGCTAGCACCCAGGACTGGGCCGTACCACAAGCCGCCAGGCTGAAGTACAGACAGAAGTTTAACAGCCTTGACAAATCCATGTGCGGCTTCCTTACAGGTAAGTGCGTGTTAGTCATTCTTGTTTTATGTGGTCAGAGCGGCGTCAAGCAATGCTCTTCTCTCCCTGATCACTCAGCCATCATGCTAAACAAGGGTCTAGTAGGGATGAGCGCAACTCGAGCATGCTGAAGGCCGATCGTTCAGCTTTTTAATACCGGTGGCTAGAGGTCGGGAGTAAAGATTAGCGTCTTTAGCATACACACGTCTAGTTGGCATTTGATTACCGGTGGCTGAAGAAGTTGGATGCAACTCTATGGATACTGCCTATGGCCTATGGCGGTATCCATGTTTTCCAGGACTCCCTAGGGCTGCATCCAACTTCTTCAGCCACCGGTAGTCAAATGCCAATTGGACTTGAGTATGCTTGAGTTGTGCTCATCTGTAGTGTCTAGGTTTCAGTCGGGGGCCTACCAGGATCTCAGCTGGTCACAAGTAATTACTAGGCTTACATGTGTTGCACCACTTGGGGATTTACACATCTTAAAAAAAGTAACCTTTTTATATGTGCTATGTAGTGTTTGTGAACCCACAAGTGCCACAATACATGCGTTCTCACCCCTCCACAATCACTGGACATAAAGTGTGACATATAGATAGCAATAGGTTAGGCCGCAGCTGTACGTGTGGAGCTCTCTGACTCCCCCATTCCCAGGAAAGGTCTGGAATACTGACTGTCACTAGGTACAGAATATAGCTGGGGAGGAGTTAAAGCCTAAACACAGACAATTGCTTAACTTTTTTGTTGTGGATTTAAGAATTGCAATTTGTCATAAGAGCCAGACACTTTGTGCTACCAGCAAACTGGTGTGTGATGCAACCCGTCTGGCACGCTGCAGACACTGGCTGTCATTATAGATGCACCAGGCGTCCGTCTAGAAACGTACATACAGCTGCATAGTGACAGTAAGAGGATGATGGGAATTATGACTATATTGCAGTAACCTTAAACAGTGCAAGCCTGCCAGAAGTATTACTGGTCTTTGGGAGTCCATCGGGCAGCACAGCTCCAGGTATTGAATTGGGCTTTATGAGGCTCCGTTACTTCTGAAATCTAAGGTTTCATCAGAGTCTTTCAGTAACTTAGTCCCTTTACTCTCAGTAGCGTCAGGGTTTGCAGGTTTCCTGTTCACACTGTGCTGCTTTTGCTGTGTAAATCTTGAATTTGCACATACAGTCACTGTGTGCAGCCTTTCCATTGTAGGTGCTGGTATTTGTGTCTCTGGTGTACTGTGTGTTCACCTTCCGGCCTAGGAAGTAGCTGTCTGACCTCTTTATCAGCCATATTAGCTCTCATGTGGTTATTTTTCTAGTGTTCTGCCACTTGGTCATCCATAGCAGGGTTTTCAACCTCAGGCCCTCCAGCTGTTGCAAAATTACATTTTCCATCATGCCTGGAAAATGTGTCCCCAATATGGCCGTCTCCAGGAGGCTTTAGCTTTGGCTGTCCAGGCATGATGGGAATTGTAGTTTTGTAACAGCTGAAGAGCCTGAGTTTGACACCTGTGATCTAGAGGCTTCTTCCTTCACTCCTCTGGTCCTTCCTGGCCATACTCCATCCCTCCCTGTATATTAGGATAGTCTGTGATATTACTTTTTTAAATTGACTGCAATTTATTTCAGTACTCACACATCCTGCTGTACTGACTAAACAATAATAAACTGTATGTCCCCAATATGGCCGCCTCCAGGAAGACGTTTGCAAATAGAAAAGTAAATCACTACAACATTTAAAAAAGACTGAACACAATACTTATTATGTACACACTTACATCTGTATGATTCAAGAACAATAAAATACATGACACATTCCCTTTAATTCTCTAGAAATAAGTCCATGCTGGGATGGTGACCCAATATTGTTTTCTTGACTCACCCATCAATGTGATGTTTCATACTTAATACTTTGGAGCAGCTTATTCAGCTGAAGGCGAGCATGGATGGTTGAATAAAATTCCACAGAATCAGTGGGTGCAGATGCTTTGTTTCTGTAGGTTATTCCTTTTAGGTGTAAATGTATGACGCATGATCCTGGGCTTTAAACCCGTTTGGTTTTGGGTTACCCCCCTGGCAGGAAGAACAGGAGGACAGTTTATAACCAATCATATAATCTCCAAGTGTACCCAAGCATGGCAGAGGTACTGGTCTTAGTGGACTTAGATTAACTCTGATGTCATTACCAGGGGCCGGTTTCCCTTTAATTGGGTCTTCCCATTGTATACCTCCAGTATATGCCCTTAAAGGGAATGTACAACTAATGATAACAAAATCTTATTATTATTTTTTATTTAATATAACTTTGTTGGGCCAATGCAGAAATCTCGGTTTCTCAATCTGCAGTTAGGGCTGCTTGGTGCAAAGGGCGCCGGGACCTTCTCCAGATGGATAGATAGATATCATAGATGTGTGTGTGTGTGTGTGTGCGTGCAATATAATATATTTTTATTTTACTGGATGTGTGTGATAGGGTCCTATGGATACCTTTTGGGATGTGTGTGTATTTATAGATGGATATAGACATAGATAATGTTCAAAAAGCCGCTGTACTCCAGTGTAGAGGTGAAAAAACAGGTGATTTATTTGCCCACGGGGGCACCCACGCATCCACTTACATCATTTCAGTGCTGTGAGATTTTTTGCAATCGCACACCTGCACATGCATAGATACTGTACACTATGGGTCACCCAAGACACACCAAAAAAAAAAAAAACATTTTTAATAGCCCAGTATAGTTTAATGCACAATATTTTTTTCTTTGTTTTCAGGGTCTCAAGTAAAGAATGCCCTGGTACAGTCCAGCCTCTCCCATACTCAGTTGGCTACTATATGGTAAGATACATAACCTCCACCACGCAGCCTTGGGGTATATGCACATGCTAATAGCTCAAACATGCCCACTTTATGCCCAAACATGATATGAAAGCAGTTATGTAGTTATGTATATTATACACACACATTACTTTCCGGCCTGATTTATACTCTGGCTGTATATAAAGTATTGGGGAGATAGCAGAGAGCGTGCACACGTGGGATATTTTTGCTCTAGTTGTGACTCACGACTTAATGTCTGTTTACAACACACTGCAGAAATAGTCACAATCTAGATCTAACCTGATCCTGTACCGAACTCCAGAAATACTGTGCCCCCAGCCGAGGTGAGGAGCGCCTCTGTGCACACACATACAGTATTGTAGCCGTCACATTATGCAGGGAAGCAGAGCGCAGTCATAAGACCGGACATGAGCCGGCAATGTCTTGTGCACTGCAGGACTCGATTAGAAAGAAAGGAAGGAAGACAGAGGATGTTTAGGGAAATCCTCAGCTGTTTTTGCATGTAACCTTTATCTTTACACCGCACCATTATGAGAACACGGCTGTAGCCTGCTGCCAAGTTCACAGCCAGTCTCTGTGTATTGTTTGCATTTGTTGCTTACTCTGCAGACATTTCCTTTGTGAGACTTGGTATAAGCCTGTCAAAGCTCAATGCAAGTTAATGTTTTAGGTTATATTCACATGCACTGTCCCATTTAATCTCAATAGGACTTTCAGATATCCATGCATGCACATGCTGCAGAAATTACCCAAGTGACACTGGATTTCTATAGATCTGTATTGGGATAACATACCTTGAAAGAAAAACATTCCGAAAAGAGTGCCATACCTGTAAATGTGTTGTCTGTGATATTGCAGCTCAGGTCTAAAAGTAAAGTAAAGTAAATAAGGTTGAAGTGCAATACCATACACAACCTGTAGACCGGTATGGTGCTGTTTGTGATCTTTTGGAAGCACTTTATAGGGATTATCCTACAAAAATTCTGTGTATGTGTGTGTATCTATCTATATATATATGTGTGTGTGTGTGTGTGTGTGTGTGTGTGTGTATATATATACATACACATACTTTTTTATAGGGCAAAGTTTTGTTATAAAGTATATGCATCATTTTCTGTTTGTCTTCATAGGTCTCTTGCTGACATTAACAGAGATGGAAAACTGAAAGCCGATGAATTTGTGCTAGCCATGCATTTAACAGATATAGCAAAAGCTGGCCAGCCTCTCCCTCTGACCCTGCCCCCAGAACTGGTGCCACCATCATTCCGGTAGGTAGCTCCCTACAGTCAAATGTGGAAACAGCAGCATAAAGATGGATGGTTTAGTAGAAATGGTTCTACATGTGTACCAAAACTAAACTTGGGTATACAGAAAGTAAGTGAACCTTTTAGAAATTGTCTCTGATGGGGTTATCCCACAATTAAAAGTTATCACTTATCCCTACAGAATAGGTGATAACTAACTGATCGTTGGGTGGCCAGCCACTGGGAAACCCCCTCTCCCCCATTACAGCCCCAGTTACAAGAATGGAGGTCACAGCTATATAGAAGGAATTCACCGGCACTACCACACTGACCAACTGGTCGTCTGGATGCAGGGCGGCGTGATATAAGTGTGTGCTATGTGGAGGTGCTCCTCATTTAAACCTACTCCATAGTACATATGCTCAAAATGGTAGAAAAAACAGATTGAGGGCACTCACCACTTCCACGTGCACTATCTTTATTCCATTTGTGGCATACAAAAATGTTGGCAGGTAAAATTCATAATAGGCATGGACGCCAGACACTCACTGTTGAGTGTCTGGCGTCCATGCCAGATATGAATTTTACCTACCAACATTTTTGTATGCCACAAATGGAATAAAAGATAGTGCACGTGGAAGTGGTGAGTGCCCTTAATCTGTTTTTTCTACCATTTTGTTAAGAATGAAGGTCAGTTATGGCCCTTCCCTATGCCCCAAGAGGGGCGGCACATTTAGTCAGCCTCTGCTGCATTCACAGTTTTTGAGACTTCTGAACATACTGGGGAAGATATATCAATGATGCGTCCATGGAGGAGGCGCAGATTCTTTCCTTCCCCCTTGCACACACCAGCTGTATCCCCTCCTTGGCTCATTGACTGAGTGGGAGGAGGGGAGGTGTTTGGTGCAGGGCTGTGGAGTCGGAGCTAGTTTTGGCTGGAGTCAGAGTCGGAAAAAATGTACCGACTCCGACTCCAGCCTTAAAAAAAATCTTTAATAAATTTAGAATTGAGTTTTGATATAAATTTTATAAGTTTTGCTCATCAATATATTTTATGAGCAACATTTTAATAGGACATTGGCCCTATTAGATGAGGGTGGTCGGGGAAAAGTTGTCGGTCACTATTTGGCAGTTTGTTTTTCAGCTGGAAGAGTCCATTGTGTGGGGGGAGATGTGTGATGTTTTGTTCCTGAATGCTGGATGACTGTATATGAGTAGCAGTGTAATAAAGATGTGTAATATAGAGGAGGAGGAGAAGACATAAGTAGTGAAGCAGTAACCTCTGTCCTCAATGTGGTGTTTTCTCTCTGGGAGAAGAGTGTGTGTTTTTCTTCAGTGTTCTATGGCTGCAGCTGTGTGTGTGTGCTATGGCTGCAGCAGGCTGTGTGTGTGTGCGCGTGCGTGTGTGCGCTATGGCTGCAGCAGGCTGTGTGTGTGTGCTATGGTTGCAGCAGGATGTGTGTATGTGTGCTATGGCTGCAGCAGGCTGTGTGTGCGTGTGTGTGTGTGTGTGCGCGCGTGCATGTGCGCTATGGCTGCTGCAGGTTGTGTGTGTGCTATGGCTGCTGCAGGTTGTGTGTGTGCTATGGCTGCAGCAGGCTGTGTGTGTGTGCGCTATGGCTGCAGCAGGCTGTGTGTGTGTGCGCATGTGCGCTATGGCTGCTGCAGGCTGTGTGTGCTATGGCTGCTGCAGGTTGTGTGTGTGTGTGTGTGTGTGTATATATATGTGTGCTATGGCTGCAGCAGGCTGTGTGTGTGCTTTGGCGTGACCCCTCTATATCACTATGTGTGACCCCCTGTATATCACTATGGCTGACATCTATATTACAGGGATCTGGCATTGTTAGCAGTGTTTCTGTGTGTATGGTGAATATTAGTTAGAAACATAGATTGTCAGCAGGAAAAGACCACCTGCTCCATCTAGTCTACCTCTGAGTTGTTCAGAACATAGAGGCTGGAGACTAGCTGCATCCACTGCACGCACAGGAGAATCTGCTTTATATGTTTCCTCATTCCCTCAGAAGTCGTCCCAGGATCATGTAGGACATTAGGGAGAAGCTGTTGAGCCAGTGTGATAAATAACTCCCATGGTATATGACTGGCCATTTATGAAGGAGCAGGAGTCAGTCCTGATAAAATTCAGGAGTCGGAGCTGCGGCTTACCGACTCCACAGCCCTGGTTTGGTGGGGTCCCAGCAGTCGGACCCCCACGTATTCACTGGTTATCTCCCACAGATAGGGCATACCTTCCTGAAAAGGTAATGCCCCTACATTGGGAGGTAGCTGCAGATGAAAGTTTCCCCTGCAATAGGTTTGGCTCTTGCCTGTAGGGAAGATCTATTGTAATATTAATATATCACGGAAGTGTTATTTATGCACATCCCAGAGCGCCTTATACTGCAGTTTATCTATATGGAGCAGCCGTTATTTGACGGACATTGTGCCATGATAAGGGTCTGATGACTCCTCCGCAGCCCCAGCTGTTGTTTTTTGCTTCTCGCTGCCTCTCGCAGGGGACACGCATGTGTCAGGGGACAGAGCACAACTATTACACAGGGATGGGTTGTACTGTGTGCATGAGAAAGGTGAGGTAAGTACATGCTATATATACATGAATATATGCTAGACTAAAGTGCCAGTCTCCATCAGTAAATGAGAATTTGATGTGTACGGAGGTGATGGGGTGATGGTTTCAAACATGATTTTCCAAAACTACAACTCCCAGCATGCTTATCAGGGCTTACTAGGTGAGACAGATTGCATGCTTATCAGTGCATACTTGTTGGAGATCACTGTAAGGCAACCTGAAAGAATCAGAAGATGGGCTCCACTAGCAACGTTTTTCTTACAAATCAACTTTTCATGTTTTAAATGGCTGCGGTACTGTGTGTTGTTTTTGAGGTTATTGTATACAGTTCCTTTAACATCTTCTAAGCATTATTACTGCATGTATTTAATAGTAGAAAAGTGTATGCAGGTGACCAGACTCCATACAGGGGGTTTCTATGTTGAACAGTCTGTGGCACCCTGATGTTAGGCTGATCACAGGGTGGGCCAAGGCTGAGAGCCCCTCAATGAGCTGTAATCTGTAGGGAAACCTGGCAGAAAGTGTTTAATTCACCTACAAAGCACCACAGGGAAAATTAAGTATTAAAGGGGTACTCCAGCGAAAATCTTTTTCTTTCAAATCAACTGGTGTCAGAAAGTTACGTAGATTTGTAATTTTCTTCTATTAAAAAATCTCAATACTTATTATCCCATACTTATTAGCTGCTGTATGTCATGCAGGAAATGTTATTTTATTTTCAGTCTGACACAGTGCTCTCTGCTGACATCTCTGGCCGAGACAGGAACTGTCCAGAGCAGGAGAAGTTTTCTATGGGGATTCATAGAAAACCGAGACAGAGTTCCTTTCTTGGCCAGAGATGGCACCAGAGAGCACTGTGTCAGACTGAAAATGAAACATTTCCTGCATGACATATAGCAGCTAATAAGTATGGGAAGACTTTAGATTTTTTTAATAGAAGTAAATTACAAATCTATATAACTTTCTGACACCAGTTGATTTGGAAGAAAAAGATTTTTGCTGGACAACCCCGTTAAACAGTGGCCATTGAAACGTTGTGTCTTGGTCCTCCACAGATAGAAATGCTACTTGTATTTGTTGTTGTCCACTTCGGATGATGGATGGGAGTCCTAAATGATCCTATAATCCCCAATATTAAACCAGCTATAGCTTTTATAGCTGCCTTGTACAATAATTGTATCCCATCCCCACCCCCAAAACCAGTGTTATGGTATAAGGCCCCGTTCCCACTGAGCAAAGGTAGCGGAATTCCGCGACTGAATTGTCCGCCGCGGAATGCCGTTAGCCTCCCGCTCGCCTCCCGCTCATAATGGGAGTCTATGGGAGGCGCGCGCTCCTGCTCTGTACGCGCTGAAGAAAGAACATGTTCATTCCGCTACCTTTGCTCAGTGGGAACGGTGCCTAAGCATTAATAAATTCTCCCTGTTGTGTGTAACTTGGCCATTTGCATCAGTTTTAATGGACGTTTAATTCTGAACACAAAAAGTTCTTCCCTCTTCCCAGTATAGGGAATGATAGGCTATTAAGCAGTGTTTAGAAGCGCCATGTAGAATGAAATGAATGCTGACAATATTCTTCTTCTTTTCCTGATCATTGCGGGTTCCAGCGGTCAGACCCCCACCGATCAGCATGTTAGTCTCTTTCTTGTAGAGGGTAACTTTTCTTCTTAGAAAATCCCTCCTGCTCTGTCAGTTTCTGTCACAGACAGAGGTAGCAGCAGAGAGCACTGTGTCAGACTAGAAAAAAAACACACCATTTCCTGCAGGATATACAGCAGCTGATAAGTACTGGAAGACTAGGGATTTTTTTTTTATAGAAAACATTTACAAATCTATATAACTTTCATTTGAAAAGATTTTTTTTTTCCGCTGGAGAACCCCTTTAATGTATACTGGTGTGTACGTCAGAGGTCACTGAAAACACTCGGGTTACTTCTTTCTTCCAGTGGTGACGACACTATTAATGGGACCTTGCCGACCTACAAGCGGATGCAGGATGAGGAGCCGCCTCAGAAAAAGACAGCAGGTGAGCAGACTAATTGGCTTTGTCTCCAGAGACCATTTATTCTCTATGTGTACATCTGCCATCCGGGGACTCAGGAGATCAACAGTGATGTCTGGCGTGCCCGAGCCTTACATGCAAAGACAAGCGTCTCCATATGTTTACATTGTATAATAATATTAATCTACCAATGGTGCTGATGCCAAACATGAGAAATAGGGTCCTGTTCCACGGGCCGATGGGGGCACGATCAATAATGTAAACGAGCGCTGATCTGCTGCTCGTTTACTGGGCCTATTACACGGCCCAATAATCGTTTAGCGAGGGCTGCAGGGACATCGTTACCGATGTCCTTGCAGCCCTAGATTAAACACAATACTTTACCTAAACATGTTGCATGGCTTCTCCTGCTCTCCTTCTTCCTCATGGTCCCGCGCGCAACAGCAGCTTCGGTACGGCCTGTCTTAGCTGACAGACCACTCAGCCAATCACTGGCTGCTGCGGTCCTGGCCAGTGATTGGCTGAGCGGTCTGTCAGCTAAGGTGCTGCACGCGGGACCGGGAGGAAGAAGGAGCACAGGAGAAGACCTACAACATGGTTAAGTAAAGCATGGTGATTGTGAAATTGTCGGTCGCCAGCCGTGCACAGCTATTCCATGCACAGATGCGTAGTTGGTGCCCGATGGTTTTAGGTTTGAACCTAAATAAACGATCAGCCGATAACACGATCATCGGCTGATTGTTGTCTCTATTCCACTGAGCGATAATCGGCCGAATCAAGCCGATTTGGCCGATTATTGTTCCGTGGAATAGGACCCATACTGTATCTGAAAGGCAAAAAGTCTTTATTTTCCCAGGTAAAGACTGAATATGTGGCTGGTGTGTTGCACACAGTGAGATTTCACCCCTGGTTTGACACATATATGGGTTTGCCCCATGGCCGGTGTCTTCTAATAACTTCTCTTATGATTCTTGGTATGTTTATCTGGTTTCTTTTTTTATATTGGACAGCGACTTTTGAGGAGAGGAGAAAGGAGAACATGGAGAGAGGAAACCTTGAACTAGAAAAGAGACGCCAGGTTATTCTGGAGCAACAGCAAAGGGAGGCCGAGAGGAAGGCGCAGAAGGAGCGGGAAGAGCACGAGCGTCGGGAGCGGGAACGCCAGGAGCTGGAGCGCAAGAAACAGCTGGAAATGGAGAGGCGCCTGGAGCAACAGCGAGAGCTGGAGAGGCAGAGGGAGGAAGAGAAGAGGAAGGAGATCGAGCGCAGAGAGGTGGTTATCCTAAGCTGTATGTTATACTAAAAGCAAGCAGGGAATGAGCCAAAGAGATCACAGTCATTTTGTTCTTATGACAAGCGGTGGTTCGAGAAGTTGAAGTGCTTTTATCAGGGCTGCTTCAATATTGGAAAGAAAGCTGCAGGTCTCTGCTCCTGCAGTGCATTATGGGATGATGAAGTCATGTCAGGTTACACCTTTTCCCTCCATCTATGTCTGCTGCCCTGGCCCCTGTGTCCCTTATGTACTGGAAGGCGCGCTTATCTTAGGTCAGTAGAAGGGGCTGGATGTTCTTTGCATTTTCCAGTTGTGAGGTGGTATGGAATGTTTAGGAAAATAATTGAACCCAATAGTGTGTCCATTATTGATGCAATTTTTACTGGTTTACTGCAGGCTGCAAAGCAAGAACTGGAGAGGCAGAGGCAGCAAGAGCTGGAGAGGATCCGACGTCAAGAGCTTTATAACAAGAGGAATCGAGAACAGGAGGAAATTGTAAAGCTGAAGTCCAAGAAGAAGAGCCTACAATTAGAACTGGAAGCGCTGGTAGGTGTCTGGTGACCCGTCATTGTTAACATAGTAACATAGTTAATGAGGTTGTAAGAAGACAAGAGTGTATCACGTGCAACATAAAATTGTCTGCCTGTCTTGTACTGATCCGGAGTTACATCCTGTATTATACACCAGGGTGCACTCACTATTTTGCTGGTGTAGTCACTGTCTAATACAGTGATTTTCAACCAGTGTGCCGTGGCACACTAGTGTGCCGCGACACATGGTCGGGTGTGCCGCGGGGAAAGTTCCCCAAACTATGGTGCCCCTGTGAAACAGGAGAAAACAATGGGGGAGAGAAACCTGGGGATGGGGGAGAAACAGGGGAGAGAAGCAGGGGGGAGAGAAACATGGGGATGGGGGAGAGAAACAACGGAGAGAAGCAGGGGGGAGAGAAGTATGGTGGAGAGAAGCATGGGGGAGAGAAGCACAGGAGAGAAGCAGGGGGGAGAAGTATGGTGGATAGAAGCACAGGAGAGAAGCACAGGGGGGAGAAGTATGGTGGAGAGAAGCACAGGAGAGAAGCAGGGGGGAGAAGTATGGTGGATAGAAGCACAGGAGAGAAGCAGGGGGGAGAAGTATGGTGGAGAGAAGCACAGGAAAGAAGCACAGGGGGGAGAAGAAAACAGGCCCAGGTTTCACACTGAGTGAGTATAAATACATTTAGAATCTATATTATTAACTATATGTATAATATGTACTGTTTTAGTGTAATTTTGTGCCATTTTGGTTGGTGGTGTGCCCCCGGATGTTTTAAGTATAAAAAGTGTGCCGCAGCTCAAAAAAGGTTGAAAATCACTGGTCTAATAGACTAGGGTCCAGAATTTTAAAAAAAAAAAAAAAAAAAAAAAAAAAAGGGCTGCGATCTTTCAGTAATTGCACCAGAGCTGTCCAAAAAGTTGAGCGTTTTGCTATTTCCTTTGTTGCAGCTGAGCTGCAGTACCAGACACAGCCCGTGTCCAGGAGTGTCGCTGTTTCTGGAAGAGAGCGGCCATATCTTTCTGAACATGTGCAATTTTTCATTTCCTATCCTTTCTAAGACTAGAGAGAAGCTCCTATTGTTCATATTGTTTTTTTTTGTTTTTTTTAGGAGGAAAAACATCAACAAATCACCCTGAAAGTCCAAGATGTTAGAGGAAGAAAACAAATGAAGAAAAATGAGCTCAACGCAATAGATACAAAGTGTGATCTGGGAGTTATCGAGATCAAACAGCTTCAGCAGCAGCTCCAGGTAAGGACCGAAAAGCAGACCTAGCCTGGTACTGCTGCCCTGCCCCATTCATGTCATGGAGAGCTTGCAGGCCTTCTACTTTGGCTGCTGCTGCAGAACCCCATAGTGCACACTGCAGCTGCTGCAGAACCCCATAGTACACACTGCAGCTGCTGCAGTACCCCATAGTGCACACCGCAGCTGCTGCAGTACCCCATAGTGCACACCGCAGCTGCTGCAGTACCCCATAGTGCACACTGCAATTGCTGCAGTACCCCATAGTGCACACAGCAGCTGCTGCAGAACCTCATAGTGCACACCGCAGCTGCTGCAGAACCCCATAGTGCACTCTGCAGCTGCTGCAGAACCTCTAATTTCTTATTTGTTTTAGGAATATCAGAATAAACTGAGTGGTCTGCTCCCCGAGAAACAGGCTCTGAACGAGAAGATAAAGCAGCTTCAGATGACAAAATCCCCAGGTGAGTGATGGGTCCCGACGCTATGTGACTGTTGCCCATAATGTGGACCTGTCATAGGCATCATCTAACATTGATCTATGTTCTGTGACAGGAAGTACAAGCTCTAGTTTGCTTGGTGCTCAGAAGAAAAATGCGGAGAAGGATGGGTTGTGCCAGAGGCTTCGGGAGCAGCTGGACGCTCTGGAGAAGGAGACGTCTTCAAAGCTATCGGAGATGGACACGTTCAACAAGCAGCTTAAGGTGAGGAACACTGATATCCATGTTACCTGGTACCCTGTAAGCATGAGACTGCAGAATTACAGATTTATTTCAGAATTTTCTTAAAAATAATGGATTGGGCAGACAGGCCGACTTGTGGGCCTTCACCCAGGTAGGCAGGCAGGCAGGCAAACACATGGACCCCTATGCGCAGCATATAGGCTGACTTGCGGGCCCTCATTCTAGGCAGGCAGGAAGACAGACTTGTGGGCCCTCATCCCAGACAGGCAGGAAGATAGACTGGTGGGCCCTCACTTAGAAGGGCTTAGAATAGTGTTAATCATAACATTTTTTATTTTTTTTTAAGTTTTCAGTAATTTTAAGTTTTTTTTTTTACCCCAATCTGCCATGTAGCTTGTGTCCCCAGCAGCCCTGGTAGCGGGGTTCCTAGTACTCACTATGCCTTCTCTGCCTTATCTTGCAGCGTGACAATATGGATGACTCTGTTCTGCAGTGCCTTTTGTCTCTCCTCAGCTGTCTCAGCAATCTCTTCCTCTTGCTTAAGGTTATTTCAATTTCTCCTTTTCCTGTCACTTCTTCATTCTTTCCCTCGTATTTCCATTTCTTGCTTTCCATTTCTGGTATGATTGTGATTATTTATTTGATGGGGTAAATTCGGGTAAGTAGAGAAAAAAGGTCCAAGAGGCTTGACTTCTCCTCCAGACTTCAGATCATTGTGCTGCCATTCAGCTACCAGTGACTTCAGCTACCAGCCACTGCCCCATGCTATCTCCACCAGCTCCTGTATAGACCAGTGACACTTGTCCTATCCCTTGAATACCATACAAGCAGTTACTAAAGAGGTTACGTTCAGTAGGGAACCCCATGGATCAAAATAACTGTAACCTCTGAGTGCTTCTTGTGAATGGGGCAGTAGTGCGCCCAGGAGACCCAGGAGGATCTCAACCACACCATTTACAGGGAACATTCAGGGATAGCTGTGTTCTTGATTGGTTGGTCCCCTCACCAATCATACAGTTCAGATTGCCAGGTAAGTATATACAGTAGTTACAAAGCTTGAACCTCAAACTTCACCTTTAATGGAGGGTGGTATCTACTACTCCTTTAGATCCTTTGGATCAGCTACGCAGTGATTTCGGTTTGGTAACGTGCAATTGTCTCAGCCCTTTAAATTGTCAGATATATATATATATATATATATATATATATATATATATATATATTGCAGTGAATTGATAGAATCAGGGATTTGATCAAATCACTAAGGGCTCTGCTCCCCGTACGCCTCCGCCGCCTCTCTGCTCCCCTTTCCGCTTGTTTCCCCTGCTACACACCTCCTGCTCCCCTGGCCCGGCCGTTCTTTTCCCTCGTTTCGCCCTACACCGTGGGCCGCTCTGCTCCCTCGTCCACCTCTGGTCTTGTCCGCCCCAGCGCTATATGCCTGCCGGGGAGGTGTGCGGCTCTGCTCCCCCTTTCCCTTTCGGTCTTGTCTGCCCCGTAGCTATATACCTGCCGGGAAGGCGTGCTGCACTGTTCCCCGTCCACCTCGCCGCTATATGCTTGCCGGGGAGGTGTGCCGCTCTGCTCCCCCATCCGCCTCCACCGCCAAATATAGAGCCGGGCGACTCCTCGATCTTTGATTCCATCATTTCCCTGAAAGGGGTCAGGCGTTCATTCCATCAGTTCCCAGGATTTGATCAAATCCCTGGAGTCTATCATTTTACTGCAACATATATATATATATATATATAAAAATCATATTTCCTTAAATGCAACATTGTTTCTTGTACTTGGTCCACATAAGTCCATAGTGTTACTTGTTGGGTTCTTCATCTGCCCGTACACAGTCATATCCGTGCATGCATCACAGCATGGCTCTCTGTTGCCGCCGGCTTTTTGCGTTTCTTTCTGTTTTATGTCTTTCTGATGAATCCTTTCTGTCTTTTCCAGGAGCTGAGAGACAGCTACAACAGCCAGCAGGCGGCCCTCCACCAACTGCAGAAGATCAAGCAAGACAAACTGAGGGACCTGGAGCGAAAGAAAGCTGAGATGGCCCAGAAAAAGAAGGAAGAGGAGGAGGCTGCAAGGTAACATAGCCACTAGCGATTATTCCTGGTGTCATTGCAAGCAGTTGTGTTACTGATCTTGATTGTTCATACCTAGAAGGGGTTGTGTCATAAAGACAATCCCTTTCTGTACATCATGTTAGGGCCTATGGATGCCATAGAGCAGGGGTAGGGAACCTTGACCCTCCAGCTGTTGCAAAACTGCAACCCTCATCATGCCTGGAGAGCTAAAGCTTTGGCTGTCCATGCATGATGGGAGTTGTAGTTTTGCAACAGCTGCAGAGACAAGGTTCCATACCCCTGCCATAGAGGTGATGTAACTGCTTTGCTTTGGTTGGTAAAAGAGAGGACCTTCATCTAATAACACACTAAACAGTCCTGTGAGATCATTGAGACCATTTAATGCTTATTCTACAGGAAAGCCAAGCAGGAGAAGGAGAATCTTTGGAAAGAGAGAGTCAAAAAAGAAGAGGAGGAGAAGCAGCGACGTCTCGAGGAAGAGAGGAGGAAGGAGCAAATGCTTCTGGAAAAGCAGCGAGCAGAGGAAGAAGCGGCAAGGATTAAGGAGCGGGAAGCCCAACAGCAGAAGCTGGCAGAAGAGAGGCAAAGGGAAGAGGAAGAGAAGAGGAAGCGGGCAGAGATACAGCGAGAGGCAGAACAGAGGAGGAAACAGGAAGAAGAAAAACGCAAGGCTCAGGCTCAGCTGAAAAAGGAAGCGGAGGAAAAGAGCAAAGAGGAGGAGAGGAGACGCAAGGAGAGCAGCAGCAGCAAAGAACCAGAGAGACGCTTCTCCAAACTTAGTATAGATGAGAAGTTTGCAGACAAACTCAAATCCATCGGGGGAAGACATGGCAGCATTGACAAAGGAAGAGAAGGTAAAAGTCAAACCAGATTCTAGCAAGCATGCCGCCATATTGCTAGAAATGATTGCATTAAGGGTATGTTCACACATGGACAGACACCCTGCAGATTTGTTAACTTCTCTTTTAAAGTTAATTGGAAAAATCCGCTACCAATCTGCACTGTGTTTTCCGCATGTGAATATGCCCTAACTGTGCTGTATTCTCCAGGTACTGCCGGATCCGCGGACAACAGAAAGTCCTCGTTGTTTGTAAACTACACAGCTCTATATCCGTTTGAGGCCAGAAATGCAGATGAGCTGAGTTTTAACGCTGGCGATATCATTCAGGTAAAGACTAGGAATAACTGATGTGTAACACTGGATGCATATAAGAACCCATCTAAAGGCCCTATTACACGGACCAAATATCTGACAAATCAGGCAGATATCGCCCCATGTAATATAGTAATTCATCATCTTGCTCGTCGGCAGATCACTTACTTTGAACCTGTCAGAAAATAATCTGCCGTCGGCCGCACATCTCTCTGTGTAATTAAAAAAATGGCTCTTTAGTGGTGTCTGTGCAGCCCTGGCCACACCATCATTGAGCTGTGTAATGGTCCCAAATGACATATAGCATGCTGCCTAACTTATTTGCCTCTTTCTGCCATAAAAAGGCAATATTGTGCCCATATGTATGCACATTACATTATTTGACAGAATTTTCTCTTATTACCAGGTGGATGAAAATAATACTGGAGAACCCGGTTGGTTGTATGGCTGTCTCCAGGGAAATGTCGGCTGGTTTCCTTCAAATTACGCGGAAAAAGTACCGGAAACTGAGAAGTCAGCATCTCCAAAGAAGGCCTTACTGCCTCCAACCATATCTGTGTCGTCTACCTCACCACCTGCCAAGTAAGCACTATCGATTTTGGCTTTTGCTAAAGTAACCTATGAATATGTGGGGATTATTCTTATAACTGGATTGTGAACCAGGTTTTTCAAGTAATTTAAAGCAAGCACGAAAAAAACTTTTTCACCAGTCAGGTTTAAGCATAAGAGCTGTGAGAGGAGGGTGCAGCTGTGCTCCTCTCCCTGCCCTGTGTCTTCATTACCTGGACAACCCTATAGACTTGCCTTGGGAGTCCCTCCAGGTCACATGAGTGTGGACCTCTCCCAGCTTGTTCTCAGGATCGGTTGGAGTCTGATCACTGTGCTTTAAGCCTATACAATCATTAGGGGTGTAGTGTGTTTTATAATTCAGGATTTGTGTGTTACAAGTGGAAAAATTGTCCGGCAGAAATAGGGTTAAAGGTGGCGATTTCTGCATGTTTTTCTATGGTTATTTTGCTGCAGGTTTTAGATGCTCTATGTATAGCTCCCAGCTTCTATATATGAACCCAGTCAATGTTCTGTGAATTTCCAGGTCACTTTCACCAACTAAGCCCTCCGAAGTGGATACGGAGTATCAAAATCTGCCATTTTCCAGCCTTAACGTGAATTCTACATGGCAGAAAACATCTGCATTTACCCGCACTATTTCTCCGGGCTCCATCTCTCCACTTCATGGTCAGGTAGGTGTGAGAAATGCCTTTACCTCCCACTGTCTGCATAGCAGTGCCAATGTGCTAATTCTAATGTCTTCTGATGCCTCGACCAATACGCATGCCCCACTTGGCTTGTTTTTTTCCAGAGGAGAGACCCTTTCATCTCATCTCCTGCAGAAGAGGATTAGGATTAGACAAATACAAATGACATATATGGTGGTCTTAGATCTAATAAGAGTAAATAAAAGATATAGCTTATCTGCAGGATAGGTGATCACTTGCTGATCAGTGGGATCTGACTGCTGGGACCCCCCACTGATCACATGGATTGAACTAAGGGCAGAAACACTGAGGATAATTTACCAAGAGCAGCATACCACATTCTAGCCTTAAACAGATTCTCGCTGCTGTTTCACTTTGCCAAATTAAGTGGCACCTGTCGCTTAAAGGGGTACTCCAGCAAAGTGTGCACATACCCTCAAGTGGTGTATTCTTCTTAGTCTGCTCTCTACTGCCACCTCTGTCCGAGACAGGAACTGTCCTTAGCAGGAGAGGTTTTCTGTGGGGTTTACAACTGCTCTGGACAGTTCCTCACATGGACAGAGGTGGCAGCAGAGAGCACTGTGCCAGAGTGGAGAGAATACAACACTTTCTGCAGGGCATACAGCAGCTGATAAGTACTGGAAGACTCCAAATTGTTAAATAGAAGTATTTTAAAAACCTCTATAACTTTCTGACACCACTTGATTTGATAGAGTACCCCTTTAATAAATCCATCTGTGCAACTATGGGCTGTGTGCCCTGCTGGAAAATCTACATCAGCCTCTAGCTGGCATAGGTTTCCACTCAGATTTGTGCCAGGTTTCTGTATGTTATAGTAGGTCCGATGGGCTAAGCCCATTTCATGCCCTGCGCCACTAACTTTTGTGCAGCGTAAAACAGCCAAAAAGTCACACAGACAGTTAGGGACTTTTACATCTTAAAACAGATGTAACTTACTGGCAAATTTGCCCACTGTTTCTAGCGGTCAGTGCTGTATGTTGGGATGTAGTGTAAATAAGGAGAAGCTACACCCAACAGTAGACAGTGCCCGAGTCATAGGCAATTCAGTTATAGGGAGAAATCTGTCAATCAGCAGGGATGGTGTCGGCCATGATCCTTCTGTAGCCACCCCTTGCCTTTATTCAGGTATAGGGTCTCTAAGCCTACAGTACATCCCAGTGTAAGGTGCAGACTAGGGATGGTCCGACAGCCATAGGCTGTATCCCAGTTTTCCAGGCGTTACTCCCGCTGGATCCGGACAGTGGGAATCTGCTACCGAGAGTTCGGGTTCATACGAACCCGAACCTCGGCAGGTTCGGACCATCCCTAGTGCAGACCACTGAAAACTGTGCAGCATAGCTTAGTGACACTGTCACCCCCTTGTGCATTCTGACATCTTTACACGGGTGTAAAGGGTAAATTTAGCGGTTTTCATACCTTATTTCATATCATACGTCATGGTGCTTGTTCAAGTAAAAAGTCATCTTTTATCAACTGCAGATTGTATTAAGTGGGTCGCGGCCTCGCGGCAATAGTGCCACTTAGCCCCGCCCACAACAGGCCCGTGGCCCCGCCCCCTTGATGCACATTGGTTGGCCGACGGAAAGGGGGTGGGGTCTTGACCTTTCGGCCAGCCTGTTCCAATGGCTTAATGGCCCACTTAATACAATCCGCAGTTCATAAAAGGACACTTTTTACTTGAACAAGCACCATGACGTATGATATGAAATAAGGTATGAAAAATGCAAAATTTACCCTTTACATCTGTGTAGAGATGTCAGAATGCAAAAAGGGGGTGACAGTGTCACTTTAACTAGAAAGTCCCCTTTAGGTGCGCACCTTCTGGGTCTAAGGCAGGTCTTTTTCTAAAATTACATTTAGTTTAGACTACTTAAAATAACTGTCATATTTTTTTTTTATTGAAGAAATCCGTAGTATAAGCGATTTTAAGAAACTCTGTAATAGGTTTTATCAGCCAAAAAAGCCTCTTTCTGTACTCAAGAAGCTATTTCCCAGTCTCCCCCCCTGACTTCTTATCTGTGCATTATCAGGAAAACACGTCTTCATTACAGAGAAGCCAGGGAAGACGGGTTCTGCTCTCTCCATTCCATCCTTATGGAGGGGGGAGGGGCTGGGGGAGATGAGGGAGCAGGATTCTGGGGCCAGAAAAGTCAGTGCTTATCTATGAACTTACTGAGAGAAGATTGCAGGGTGTTGTGCTGTGCAGGGCTGCTCCGTGCTCAGTCACTCCTAACAGCCCCTCCCCTCTCCATAGCCACATAATGGAGACAGAAATCCTGCTGCTTCTGAAGTGAGGGGGGAGGCTGGGAGATTGCTTTTTCAGTACAGAAGGAAACTCTTTTGGTTTATAAAACCTATTACAAAATTTCTTAAAATCACTTGTGCTATTGATATTTAATGTTTTCAAAAAAATGCCCCTGAAATGACAGTTACGCTTTAAATGTATCTCAAGATTTTTAGCATTTGGCTTCATTCATTTATCCTATATAGAAAAACTCATCCTTCTCTTCTGCTGTGTCTCAGGGTCAGCCGGTGGAGGAGGTAAAGGCTCAAGCACTGTGCTCCTGGACTGCAAAAAAGGACAACCACTTAAATTTTACCAAAAACGACACAATTATTGTACTGGAACAGCAGGAGAACTGGTGGTTTGGAGAAGTTCGAGGTCAGAAAGGATGGTTTCCGAAATCCTATGTGAAGATTATTCCCAATGAAGCTAAAAGCCCTGAGTGAGTAGATCCCAAAATCAAACTTTAAAAAACAGTATTTAATCTTACAGGGGTATATATATGCATATATATATATATATATATATATATATATATATATATATATATATATATATATATATATATATATATAATATATGTGCCTTTGTAGCTTTAAAGTGTTTGATTTTCGTTCCCTCCAGACCTGAGCCTGTGTATGCAGCTGTCAAGAAGAAACCAACAACCCCATCGTACGCCGCTGAAGGTGAGACCACACAATGGTGATCTCTGAGTGCTTCTATTTGATGAATATTTAGTGATCATTTTAGTACATTTTATGCTCTTAGTTAAAGAGTACCTGTAATTAAAAAAATAACTTCTGACATGTCCTGCTGAGACCCACTGTGATCAGCAGATATAGCTGGGGAGAGAGCGCAGTAGCTGCACCATCCACTCCCCGGCTGTATCTCTGTAACTGCTAATTCCAACAATTCTATGAGGCTAAATTGTTGGAATTAGGGAGCAGTTGGGGAGTGGATCACACTGCTGCCACACTCTCTCCCCGGTTCTGTCTCCTGATCACAGCGGGTCTCGGCAGTAAGACCTAATGATCAATAACTTTTGACATGTCTGTAATTTTTAATGACTGTTACTCTGATACCTGAACCAGAATCTGAGGGTCAATATAAGGGGGCTGATAGAGAAGTGCATGACAGCAGGATCTGACTGCAAAGGTTATTTGTAGTCTGTAACCATGGAGACACACAGATCTGCAGAAGAGCTTAGTTTTTTTAATCTTATATGTTTTGACGCATAAATGGAGATAAATATGTAATATTTATCATCTGTATTTCCCATATAGAATTTATAGCCCTGTACCCCTATTCGAGTAATGAACCAGGAGACCTCATATTTAATGAAGGGGACATCATCCAAGTGACGCAGAAAGAAGGCGAGTGGTGGACTGGGACACTTGGTGACAGAACCGGAATATTCCCTTCAAACTATGTACGGCCACGTGATCAAGAGGTAATTGTAGGGCTTGGTTATGAAAAATAAGTTATAGTCTTACAGCCTGACCCTCGGGGTAAGCGAGTGCTGATCTGCTAGATCAACGTTCGCTTTCTGAGCCTATTACATAGCTCAGTAATCATGTGGGCAGGGCTTCATGGACATCGTAATCTTGCATCAGTGTATAGAAAATAATAAAGATTTAAAGGTGTTATCAGGGATTAGTAGACTATGGCCGCTTCCAGAGACAGCACCGCTCTTGTCTCCAGTTCAGGTGTGGTTTGCAATTGAGCTCCATTCACTTCAATCGAACAGAGTTGCTTAACCCAACACCAAACTGCATATAAGAGTGGTGCTGTTTCTGGAAGAAAGAGGCTAAGGTTCTTGGAAGCCTGGACAACCCCTTTGATGCTTACCTCTCAGTGCTCCCCCTGGTGTCGTCCTGCCTTGTCTCCACGGCCCCCGCTGACACTTTCACAGACTAACCTGTCTCCCTACGGTAGATAATGTTTCAACTTGTTGAAAGACGATGATCAGCTGATGAGTGAGTGATTGCTCTCTTGTCTGATATCTGTCTGATATCTGTCCAGTGATATCTGGCAGGTAATCGCTCTGTGTAATAAGGCCTTTAGATCTTACAGTTCCCTTACTATGCTATACAAGCACAGTGATACCTCAGTTCTCGAACATCGGTTCTGAAAGGCTGTTTGAGCAGTTCGAGAACCAAGCTGTGTGTTCCCATAAGGAACAATGTTAATGCCTTTAATTGGTTTTTACACTCCATGGGTCAGCTGCAGAGCACCCGGCCCCCAGAATGTAAGGACTGGCAGTAAGTAGCCGTGTATCACTACTTACTGTAAAGGAGCAGGGATTCCCATCATTGTAAGGGGAATCTCTGCTCCTTTACAGGGTGTTCCTTGCAGCGGGGAGAAGCAAGAGTGGCGCAGCAAGTTCAAACAGCCACCCGCTCCTGCCTGTCTCTCTGCCTCTGATGCGGGCAACACAAAGCGGGGATTCCCGTCATAATGGGCTGCCCCAGCTCCCGGAGGCCTCCTCCAGGCCACCAGCGCCCGTACTCCTTCACTTACTGCCCTCCAAACCACTCGTCTGGAGGCTGCCGGACAAGCAGTTTGTAGGGCAGCCGGCACAAAACCAGGGAGGATCAAGAGAGGCACAGCAAGTTCAAACAGCCGCGTGCGCCTGCCTCTCTCTCTGCCTCCGCTGTGAGGACAGTTTAGAGTTTCCCAATCAGCTGAACAATACAGAATGTTCCAACACCGAGGTATGGCCCCATTCACACTCAGCAAATGCGGCGGAGCTCTCCACCGTGGAATCTCGCCATGCTCAGTGTCCCGCTGTGAGTGAAGGAGAGGGCTCGCACTCCTCCGCTGCCGCCGCTCTCCGTTCAAAGAAGTGACATATCATTTCTTTGAGCAGAGAGGGAGGAAGCAGACGCGCGTGCCCTCTTATTCACTCACAGCGGAACACTGAGCATGGCGGGATTCCATGGTGGAGAGCTCCGCCGCATTCGTTCAGTGTTAACGGGGCCTTTTACTTTAAATACGTATTCTTTTTTTCAGTTCGGGTGACCTGCCGGGTTGTCAGAAAACAAACTTGGCCCTTTTTACCAGATTATAATTCTGTTCTTATTTTCAGGGTTTCGGCAGTGTTGGCAAGACTGGAACACTAACCAAAAAACCTGGTACGTGTCATTGCCTATGGTGCAGAATCTTTATGGCTGCTGATGTTTTACTAGAACGTATAGGCCTGGTTACTGATGATCTCCCTGTTATACTGCAGAGATTGCTCAAGTTACCACAGCGTATACAGCAACAGGAACAGAGCAGCTCAGCCTGGCTCCTGGACAGCTGATCCTCATTCTAAAGAAGAATCCATCCGGCTGGTGGCAAGGAGAACTACAGGTACCAGATATGCACAGATACTAAATAATAGATGAAAGGAATAAATCCATATTTAATTGTCATGTTAGAATATAATCAGCTTATAAGATGCTGATAGAACCTGCAGAGCAGGGGTAAGGAACCTTGGCTCTCCAGCTGTTGCAAAACTACAACTCCCATCATGCCTGGACAGCTAAAGCTTTGTCTGTCCAGGGATGATGAGAGTTGTAGTTTTGCAGCAGCTGGAAAGCCAAGGTTCCTTACCCCTGCTTGTAAAGCATCACCTGTACATTGGTGCTGAACGGTTTTTGACTTCAAGGTTTAAGCTGCTTAATAGGGAATTCTGCTTGCTTAATGTTTTAAAGGGGTTATCCAAGGTTAGAAAAACATAGCCACTTTATTCTATCTCAGTTTAGATATGGGTTATGCGCTCTATTCCATCGGAGTAAATTGAGCTGAATTGTAATGCCACACACAACCAGGGGTGGCGCTATTTACAAGGTTTCTTCCAATCCTGGGTAACCCCAATAATCCATGTAATAATTTTTTGCCTGCAAAGACTATGTAAATGTTAGTAACCAGGTGGGGAAAAAAAAAGTCTGGAGTAATTTCTAAATGGTAGACAGGGAGGAGGGGGATGCAGCTGCAAGCAGCTTCTGTGTGCACTGTGAGAGAGGGAGGAGGAGGCTGCATAATCTATATAGGGCAGCCATGGAGCAAACAAGAAGATTTATAACCATTTAAGGTTTGATTTTATAACCTGTCTGTGTGATCCTTCTTTTTTAGGCCAGAGGTAAGAAGCGACAGAAAGGATGGTTCCCAGCATCCCATGTAAAACTACTAGGACCAAGCAATGACAAGGCCGCCCCAGCATTCATTCCAGGTGAGACTTCAACATATAAGCATTTTGTACTGATATTTATGGGTATGGGTGTATTCTCATGTGGGACATCTATGGCCTATTCACAGGGGATGTCATGCAGCCATAGGCTATGTTCACGCAGTGTAATGTATTCGGAAACCTACAGCTGTAGTGGTCATTTAACACAATGGCGGCAGGTTTTCGAATTCATTGATTTCTATTGGTTCCAATTGAACAACGCCCGTTTTCGTGGGCACAGTGCGTTAAATACACCCGATATTTTTTGGTGCCGTTGTTCGCGAACAACGGCCGTAGAAAATAGACTTTTCACATACTGTGTGGCCGTTCTGCCAGCTGTAGTGTGAATGAAAGTCAACTGTTAATTGATTTTATTCACACCTATACGACCAGTCGACTTGTATGGGTGAAAAATAATGTTCCTACGGGCGATAAAGCCAACAACGGCTGTATTATTACAACATGTGAACATAGCCATAGGCTGTATCCATATCTTCTGGAATCCGATTTCACCAGCCGCCACAAGTCAAATGCTGAGCGTTTGGGGACAGTTTGGCAAGTTGACTCAACACTAGTGGCCGTACATTTCTGATAGCTGTTTGGAAGTTTGTTCGGCCACTAGTTCTCTCCCAAGTTCCCCCATACACACAACGTCCATCATGGCTGACTATTCATGTGTCCTATATTGAAAGGTGAGGGGTAAGTCGTAGCCAGACAGCTTTGGCGGTGGCTTATGTTTCCTAGGTTTGGTGCCTAATCCTTCTCTCTCCCACAGTCATCTGCCACTGGGGAGAGTCGGTAGGTTGTCATAGACTAGAAAATCAGTGGTTTAGGCTGACTTATGTGTATGGTCATCAGAGACCTTCTGTATACTGATCTCCTGCCTCTTTATTCTCCTCAGTGTGTCAAGTTATAGCGATGTATGACTATATCGCCAACAATGAGGATGAACTGAACTTCAGCAAAGGCCAGCTCATGAATGTCATCAACAAGGACGACGCTGACTGGTGGCAAGGGGAGATCAACGGAGTCACAGGCCTGTTTCCGTCTAACTATGTCAAGATGACCACAGAATGTGACCCCAGCCAGCAGTGTGAGTACTCCTCCCCTCATTTATCACCTCTTCCTCTTTACATTGTCAACTGTGTCTTTTGCACTGAAGTTAAAAGGGTTATCCAGCGCTAAAAAAACATGGCCACTTTCTTCCAGAGACAGCATCACTACTTATCTCCAGGTCTGGTGTGGTTTGCAATTAAGCTCCATTCACTTCAATGGAACGGAGTTGCAAAACCTGCACCCAAACTGGAGACAAGAGTGAGACTGGAGTGCCATGTAATACCCTGCAGAGGACAAGTTACATAGTTGGCCTTTTAACCCTTGTAATACACATGATCTCCACCGGGGGAGCTGTCTCTCAAAGAGGAGACTGTACTGGATGGACCTAAGATCTGTCAGCCAGTGGACCAGGTCACTTGTTACTGATCACTTACTGTCACTTATTTTATGGTACTGCCTAAGTATGTGAATAGAACAGCATCTACAATGCAGTGAACGTGACCTGTGCATTAATTCTCTGTACCCGTAGGTTATGTGAACACACAACAGTAGGTAATACCTAGTGCCATATGTTGTATTCTTATTGCTGCAGCCTGTAAATGTACACGTCCACTGCACAGCATATGTCTGTATCCCCCATATACAGTGGAAACTAAGGTGTGTAGCAGCTCTTCTGTTGTCTGCTCATTACTGTAATGGCGATCCTGATAATGCCTTTAAGATCAATTGTATTTCCTGATTGTGTGCTTAAAATGTATATAGGAGCAGTATTATAGTGGTTATATTCTTGTATATAGGAGCAGTATTATAGTAGTTATATCCCTGTATATAGGGGGCAGTATTATAGTAGTTATAGTCTTGTATATAGGAGCAGTATTATAGTAGTTATATTCCTGTATATAGGAGCAGTATTATAGTAGTTATAGTCTTGTATATAGGAGCAGTATTATAGTAGTTATAGTCTTGTATATAGGAGCAGTATTATAGTAGTTATATTCTTGTATATAGGAGCAGTATTATAGTAGTTATATTCCTGTATATAGGAGCAGTATTATAGTAGTTATATTCCTGTATATAGGAGCAGTATTATAGTAGTTATATTCTTGTATATAGGAGCAGTATTATAGTAGTTATATTCCTGTATATAGGAGCAGTATTATAGTAGTTATATTCTTGCACATATATAGGCAGTATTATAGTTATTAACCCTCAGGTTCCCTGCCTTTTAGAATAACATTCTGAAATGTGCTTATAGAAATTGACACTATTCTTTTCCCCACATTAACCCCCTGTCTGCCTGCAACCACCACTGGACGGAGCCTTCCCACAGCATGTTTATGCTTTGAATTCAGTTGTATATCGGAAAGCTCCCCCTAGTGGCGGCTACAGGCAGGAAGGTCATGAGCTCAGCATTTAGGACCCATAAACAACATGGTGATGGAAGCTTACTATTTATAGTGGAGCTTGTACATAATGTCCGTTTCTAGTGAGTGGCTCCCTGCTTGCAAGAGTAGCATCCAGTTTTATGATTTTTCTTTCAGTTTCTATTGTGTGGTTTCACTGTCGGCATGTTTTCTGCTCTCTTTCCAGGACACAGTCTTGACAACCTGTATGAAAGCACCACAGAGACCCACTATCCCAGTGTATGAGTATAGCGTGAAGAACGCCTCGGTCATTGGCTTCAGATCCACTCGAAAAACGTAGTCCTCTGACGAGATCAAGCCGAGCATCACGTTGCCATCTTGCCTTTTAGTTTCATTTAATGTGTGGAAGGATAGTGGGTCTTTGTGGGTCTTCCATAGCTTTGCCGCTTGGCTTAGTGTGGTTTGTTAGCTCGGCCTACTAGCCAGTGTTTAATGTCAGAACCTTGTGCCGCTGAATGTCGCTCCGCTTGCCGCACCTCTCTCGCTGCTCGGGTTCTAACTGCAGCTTAATTTTATGGGGTCTGGGCACACAAAGACCCACTAAACCGCTCCATGATGTCACTTTATCATACATGATTCCTGCTTACAATATCACAGATAGATACGAGCACGGTTTCCCCGGTTATAGGAGGACCATAGTTAACCAAGATTTCATGGGACTTGTAGTCCAACACAGCACCACAGGAGCTGTGTGTTTATTCCACTTGCACGTTTCCATGCAGAAACCGCGTATATGAGAATACGATACCAGTGCAATAGCTTTATACGTTCTTAGGGTTGTATGTTTACTTTTGGCCAAGCCACTGTTGGTCAATGATGGGGGGTATTGTATAGTGGGTTCCCAATTGTGGTTACAATTACAGTGGTGACACTTGCCACCCAGCTTTCCCTGACTGCTGAACAGCTAATATCCCTGGTTATTTATTAATAAGGGAAGGGTCAGACATTGGTTCCAGGAATCTGGGAAAGCTGGTTGAGTATGTGCGTGGTCCGGAGTCCTATTGGTCGTTCCCTGCAATTAAAGATGGATGGAATGGTTTTCTTGATCCTTCTCTACTTCTATAGTCAGAATGTGCAAGTATTAAAGTGGTTGTTTAGCAAAAATCTTTTCCTTTCAAATCAACTGGGGTCAGAAAGGTATGTAGATTTGTAATTTACTTCTATTAAAAAAAATCTCAAGTCTTCCCATACTTATCAGCTGCTGTATGTCCTGCAGGAAATGTTGTTTTATTTTCAGTCTGACACAGTGCTTTCTGCTGACCTCTCTGGCCGAGACAGGAACTGTTCAGGGTAGGAAAGGTTTTCTATGGGGGATTCATAGAAAATTCCTGTCTCAGCCAAAGGTGGCAGCAGAGAGCACTGTGTCAGACTGAAAATAAAACAACATTTTCTGCAGGACATACAGCAGCTAATAAGTATGGGAAGACTTGAGAATTTTTAATAGTAGTAAGTTAAAAATCTATATAACTTTCTGACACCAGTTGATTTGAAAGAAAAAGACTTTCGCTGGACAACCCGCTCATGCCGCATTGTATTTCTCGTTTTCATAGTTATTTTTAATTTTTAGTCACCAAAGTATATACATAATCGGTATAGAAGGGTACGATGTTGCCAAATAAGTGTTCTGCCAAAAAACAAGTATTGCAAGTATCATCTGTCAGCATTGTAACATGTAATGACGTGTAGCAGAGCCCAGATTATAGTTAGGCTTAATGCGGTAAGATAATATAGTAATTGTACCTGTAGTCCTATGTCATAGCACTTTTAAAGGAATTGTCCCGATGGATCTTTGTTCATCTTTTGCACCACTCTGCTTTTACATGCCAGCCGTAGTGAAGGGCCTACGTGTAAGGTGCAGTCCCGGATGATGGGCGTTGTAGCAGATCCTTTAGTCTGAGCCGCTACAAGTACAATGATGCAATATTACCTATTAAACTACAGACCAGGTTTGCACACGTTAGGATAATAGTTTTATTTTGCATTTTTCATTGTTATAGTACATTCCCTGCTGGGTTGTTCTTACTGTTAAAGGGGAAATATCAGCAGATTGGATGAATCTAACCAGCTTATATGTCCCTATTGCACAGGAGACGCAGAGAAGATATGTCTCTTACCTTCATCCTCAGCGCCGTTTCTGTGCAGTTAGTAGTTTGCTCCACGATCTGGTGAGACAGTTAGGAGCACTAGGGCACCTGTTAGGAGCACTGCCCACCCCCATAGCACCGATCCGGACACTCCATTCATTATCATTAGAAAGGGCGGGACGGCCGGGAGCATATAGGTTAGAGCCGTCTAGTCTGCTGATAGTTCCCCTTTAAAGGGTTTCTTTAGTATCGGGGTGATGTTGTAAAACTGCTGCTTGAAGGGGCTGAGACAGAAATCTCAGAGTTTCTCTAATCTCAGAGTTTCTGAATCTGAATAATAAAGCAAGCTAAGATGGGAGACGGCATGATGAGATTTAGGCTGCAATACCAGGCTCGCTTGGCGCTGAACAGTAAAGTCTCCTTAAACTTAAAGCAAAATTTTCACCCCCTTGTAGTCAGAGCGGATTGGAACCCCACTAAGTCATCAGTGCACAGGCCCCTTCATCAGTAGACACCACAGCGCCCCCTTCCTTACCCTTACCAAAAGTGACAGCCCCCCTTACCTAGGAATAATAATAGCAAGCCACCTTTTGTTAGTAGGCATAGTCTTGGTTAGTAATCAAATCGCTCCCCCAGCCTGTTTCCATATCTACCTCTATTACTTCTATTCCAGCGGTGCACCCTCTGCTGGCGGGGGGGATACATACGCGCAGTATGTAGCTTGCTGCATTGTTATCTGGGAGGTGTACACATGGTTGCCACATCCCATGGTTGGTTTGTCCTGTCATGTTTAAGGGGGAGAGTATAAGCGCACACATAGAATACGGGCCTGTTAACAGTATTTTAAAGGGAAGATACAGACTGAAGATACAGTCCAGTCTGCATCATGTTATAGAGCAGGAGGAGCCGAGCACAGCGGGCGGTACTAATTAGTGATTGACAGCCATCTATGTGCACATTGTCACTGAGTAGGACCGCCCACATGACTACTACAGAATGAGCAGAGATTTAGAGGAATAGATGACATATGATTCTGAAGCATTTTTCTACAATACTATATATCCATCTGCTCGGCTCCTCCTGCTGTATAACATGCTGCCTGCAGAGGGGACGGTATTCTCTGCACACTAGGTTCCCTTTAAACCACTATTGTTATAACCTACAGAGAGAAAAGCAGACTATACACACAGGACCATACAGCTTCACGCTTTCCATATCTGTGAAGAACAATCTATACTGGAAGCAAATCAGGAACCAATCTTCATTGGATTAACTCTTTGTTTTCCTCCTAAACTGCTTTCTATTGCTTACATATAAATAGCCCTGCTCCACCATTAGACATCGAATATAAATCTACACATAATTCTATATAGCTTCTTTTGAATGATTAGAATATTGTTACTGTTACACTCGTCACCTTCAGAGCTGCGCTCAGAATTCAAAATTGGCTCTTATCGTCAATATTAAAGTGAATTAATATTTAGTCATCGTAATATTGTGTTAACCCGGACAGGCACTAAGGCATTACAGTGCTTATAAAAAGTATTTCACCCCTCTTCCGTGATTTTTAGCATTAATGAACCAAAATTACTGTGGTCTCTACTAATAATGAAACTGCATTTACTGCAGCTGTGAATGGATCCTTTCCATAAGTATTCACCCCCCTAAGTCAGTATGTAGTAGAGGCAAGAAGGTGGTCCATCTAGTTCCATGTCTTTCCCGTCAGTCTGACTCCCGCCACCCCCTCAAATCAGCTATTTGCACAGTGAACCTAGTTATAGAACCAGAAGCAGAAAGCTCCATACTGTGTCTAGTGTCTGTGCTGAGTTACTGCAGATCATTTTCTATGGACTGTAGTAACTGAGTTCTGCCACTAGATGGTGTATGGAGCTGTCTGCTTCTGTCTCCATTCATTCACCGAATAGATATTGATGAAAATAGTCCAGGAAAAGCCCTGTGATGCGATATAAAAACTGCTAATGACAGATTGCAATCTGGACACACTGGTTAAAGGGTTTATCCAGGCAACATGGCCACTTTTTATCAGAAACACCACCAGTTTGGTGTGAGGGTTTTGCAGTTCAGTTCCATTGAAGTGAATAGAGCCTAACTGTAATACCTGAGGATGTGGGTGGTGCTGTTTTTTTTTAGAAGAATGGATAACCCCTTTAAGCCTTTCCTCTGTAGCTTCTCTAGCACTTGTATTCTCTACTATATACAGACTTGAAGGGTATGAATATATGTACGATAATTATCATACAGAAGAACCTTTATAGCGTAATTCTAACCAGCTCCAGATGTACAAAACCTGTTAATAGTGTAAATTACTAAAAAGTCTATGTAGTGTGAATAACTTACATTCTCATTGTACGACCCCGGAGTTCTCAAGTGACAAAACCTATTAGTATAATCGCCTAGAAGTCTATTCAGTTATGGTACTATAGTTTTTAAAGGGGTTCTCCATCTTCGGCCACTCCCTGCTCACAACTGCAAACGAAAATTAAGCTGGTCTTCTAATAGATAAGGTCAACCATATCTACATAGGATAGTATAAGGCAGAGAAGGGAAGCCCTTGGCTGTAGCTGTAGCTTTGGCTGTCCAGGCATGATGGGAATTGTAGTTTTGAACAGCTTGGAGGACCAAAGGTTCCCTACCCCTGGTATAGGGAGACAGCCAGGAAGCGGGCGGGTAGTGAGGGCGGCCTGAATCTCTGAGCACTTATATATTGTTTACCTTAAAAATCAGATTATTTATAGATTATAATAATTTATTCATTGTTGCAATCAAAATCTATTTTTACATATTTACTGTTTTCATGATTTTTTGCCAATTTATAACATTTATTAAACAGAAATTAGCTTGTTTCGCTTCTGTGAATGGACTGTAAATAAATATTGATGAATGTATTATTATTATTATTTTATTTTTTTCCGTGAAAGTAAATAAGTCCGTCGTCCCTTATTCCGAGCAGAAGCTGATAGAGCTAAGCTCAGCCGATCGGAGCAGTCAACGCTTAGTTTAAAGAATAGATTGTATTATCCATTTACCATATGGAGTGCTGATCATACCATGTCATACAGTGTAGGGGCACACCTATGGAACACCCAGTTGTCACTGTGTTCATTTGATTAAAGGGGTACTCCCGAGAAAAAAAAAATGTTTTAAATCAACTGATGCCAGAGTGTTAAACAGATTTGTAAATTACTTAAAAATCTCCAGTTTTCCAGTACTTATCAGCTGCTGTATGTCCTGCAGGAAGGGGTGTATTCTTTCCAGTCTGACACAGTGCTCTCTGCTGCCACCTCTGTCCATGTCAGGAACTGTCCAGAGCAAGAGAGGTTTTCTATGGGGATTTTGACAGTTCCTGACGTGGACAGAGATGGCAGCAGAGAGCACTGTGTCAGACTAGAGAGGATACAGCAGTTAAGTACTGGAAGACATGAGATTTTTAAATGTTTGACTGTTTTTTTTTTTACCCCCCCCCCCATGGAGGTACAAATAACCTGTCACACTTTTCGTTCAGCAATACATTTTAGTCACATCTTCTCCCTGCCGATTCTGCTTCTAGTCTACTGTAAGACGGAATCCCAAGATATTTTTGAACTATTTGTGTAAGCCAGTAGTGTCAGTTCTTACCTTTTCCTGGAGCTTTTTGTGAATGTTCAGAAATGTCTTCATTTGGTGAATAGCTTGTGAAGAGGTGTGCATCCTTTACCTGTGTGAGAGGGGAGGAGGGGGATGCAGCTGCAGCTTTTTTGTCTGTTTGTAAGAGTATGTGCTATGAGAGGGGAAAAGGAGGAAGGGATGCATCTTCACATGCTTTTTGTCTGTGTGCGAGAATATGTGATGAAAGAGGGGAGAGGAGGGGGATGCTGCTTCAGTCTTTTCCACCTGCAAATGAGAATATATGTTGTAAGAGCAAAGGAGTTGTGATCATTTTACAGTCTTTTTCTAGTGGTGTGTTCACACAGATTTATCTCACAGATTATTGAAGCCAAAGCCAGGAATGGATTTGAAAAAAAGGAGAAATCTTTCTTTTATGACCTGTTCCCTGTTTATAGTCTGTTCCTGGCTTTGGCTTCAGTAATCTGTCGGATAAATCTATCTGTGTAAATGCACCCTTAGACCCAACATTTCTTTGGAGCTGCTTAAGGAGGGAGACGGAATCAATTTATTTAGTTTAGATGACAGGAACTAGTTAAAGGGGTTATCCAGCGCTACAAAAACATGGCCACTTTTCCCCCTACTGTTGTCTCCAGTTCAGGTGCAGTTTGCAAATAAGCTCCATTTACTTCAATGGAACTGAGTTTCAAAACCCCACCCAATCTGGAGACAACAATAGTGGGAAAGTGGCCATGTTTTTGTAGCGCTGGATAACCCCTTTAATGTGTGTTAGTTTGATTTTCTGTTATTTTACCTTTTAGTTTAGTTTAGTTTTGTATTAGTTGTCACTGGTATTAGAGCTGCCTGTAAACAGGAGTGTGTGAAAAATAGCCCCTTTTAAAGGAGTATTGTGGACCTTGGATTCTTTAAACATAAAGAAAGAAAATACTCACCCACCCTGATCCCCCCACAGCTTCCTGCAGCTTCCTCTGACCTCTCATCCTTGCAGAAAATGCCAGGATCCTTGCAGCAGTGACTGACTGAGGGGCACTTGTGGGGGATCAGGGAAAGGTGAGTATGCTTCCTTTTGTTTATGTTTAAAGCGCCTTCACTCCACGTTGGCAAAATTTTCTTTAAAGCCAACTATACATGACACTTATGGATGACCCGATTTGTAAAATGTAATGGAGTTGATCGCCACACTTGTTTGGTACCCTTTGAGTTTTAGATGTATCACCACATGCTTACCAGAATGTATATTGAATGTATTCATTGATTGCACTAATTCACTTATGTTTTTGATCTGATGAATCACATGGTCTGTCAAATGACTATATGTAATGTTACATTTCCTTGGCAATAGATGGTACAGCCTACTTTGCACTTATTTTAATGACAAATCTGGGGTACTCCAGCGACTTTTTTTTCTCAAATCAACTGGTACCAGAAAGTTATACAGGTTTGTAAATTACTTCTATTTAAAAATATCAAACCTTCCAGTACTTATCAGCTGCTGTATGTCCTACAGGAAGTGGTGTATTCTTTCCAGTGTGACACAGTGCTCTCTGCTGCCACCTCTGTCCATGTCAGGAACTGTCCAGAGCAAGAGAGGTTTCCTATAGGGATTTCCTACTGCTCTGGACAGTTCCTGACATGGACAGAGGTGGCAGCAGAGAGCATTGTGTCAGACTGGAAAGAATACACCACTTCCTGCAGGACATACAGCAGCTGATAAGTACTTGACACCTTGAGATTTTTTAATAGAAGCAATTTACAAACCTGTATAAATCTGTATAAAAGATAATGGTATATGTGTATATATATATATATATATATATGTGTGTATATATATATATACCCGCCCAATGTCCCTTTCTGCTTCACCATTCGCTATCAGAATCATGTTACGTTATACCGTATATATTATGGAGCGTTTGTAACATTCCTGATGGGGAAAACAAATTCCATGTTCTTGCTGGGTTCTATTTATACGTATCCCCATCCCTTCCCTGCGCCTTTTGCTGTTTAGTGGTTATATACATATATATATATGGGAGTCTGGTGACTATACACTTTTGCGAATGTATCCTGTTATTGCCGCGGGTCGGGCTCGTGGCGTCCGGCTCTTAGTGACGCTTCCGTGGCCTTAAATTTGTGACTTTTGATTTAGTTTCTGAAATTATCTGTATGTGATGATGGCGCGCTTGCAGCTCGTTCTTGGCATGTGGGAAATTGCGTTATGTATGGGGGAGATGAATGTAACTATGCAAATGTGTTTATTAAAAGATGACTTCATTGGGATGTGTACGTCTCATCTTTTCGTAGAAAATTATTCTCGGCGCAGTCAAAGTTTACGTATTAAAAAGTGAAGCGCTAAATAAAAATTCAAGTATAAGGAACTTTTAGGGATAATGGTGGACAGTAAACTGGAAGGGAGTTTAAAGCCATTATTCTTTTCCTTTCAAATCAGCTGATATCAGGAAGTTATATAGATTTGTAATTTACTTCTATTTAAAAATCTCAAGTCTTCCAGTACTTATGAGCTGCTGTTTGCCCTGCGGGAAGTGGTGTATTATCTCCAGTCTGACACAGTGCTCTCTGCTGCCACCTCTGTTCATGTCAGGAACTGTACACAGCAGGAGAGGTTTTCTATGGGGATTTGCTTCTGCTCTGGACAGTTCCTGACATGGACAGAGGTGGCAGCAGAGAGCACTGTGTCAAACTGTAGAGAACACACCACTTCCTGCAGGACATGCAGCAGCTGATAAGTACCGGAAGACTGGATATTTTTAAATAGAAGTAATCTACAAATCTATATAACTTTCTGATACGGGTTGATTTGAAAGAATAATAATCTGCCACTGTTATTTCAACAAATGGCATCAGCCAATAGTTTAAGCAAATATTAGAAAGATTGTAATGTATCTTACTAGAGAAAAATGCCTCTTTTTTTCCCCTTTTATAAGGGGCATTTTTGGTCACCCCTTTCTCTCTGAAAAACTGCTCAAGTCCATCTTGAAGCAGGTCAACTCAATGATAACGACTTCTCATAGAAGTCTATGGAGCAGGGGCTGAAGAGAGCCTGAAGCAGACTGGCACATGGAGGTTACAGCAGCTTGTAGTTAGTGTTATACAATGCATTTAGAAAGTTTTCAGTTTCACTTTTTAAAAAAAAAATAAAAATAATAATTTAAACCAATCATTCTGCGTTCTAATGTGAAGAGAGAATTTTTAGAATATTTTTTTTTTCAAATTTAATAAAAAGCAAAACCTAAAAGTATTCCGGCTCTTTGCTATGAAACGTGAAGTGCTGCATCGGTGGCTTATCTCCCCTAAAAACAAAAGAAATATCCATGACAATTTTTTCGTGTCCAGCCATTTTTCCGGGTCCTTTTTACATGAAAATACGAGTGTCGATAATCGTGCGGCGTTCGGCTTCAATAAAAATTCTCTCTAACCTCTTCTAATCTTCCCATCTATAGTGCTGCAGAATCCTGCTCCCTCCACACCTTGCCAGAACCCTCCATGTTTGCTGCTTGTTTAGTCTTAAAAGGTGACAACCACTGCTTCAAATCAGCTGGTGTCAGAAAGTTTTACAGATTTGTGAATTACTTCTATTAAAAAAAATCTTACTCCTTCCTGTACTTATCAGCTGCTGTATGTCCTGCAGGAAGTGGTGAATTATCTCCAGTCTGACACAGTGCTCTCTGCTGCCACCTCTGTCCATGTCAGGAACTGTCCAGAGCAGTAGAGGTTTTCTATTGGGGTTTGCTACTGCTCTGCACTGTTCCAGATCTAGACAAAGGTGGCAGCAGAGAGCACTGTGTCAGACTGGAAAGAATACACCACTTCCTGCAGGACATACAGTAGCTGATACGTGCTGGAAGGCCTGAGATTTTTAAATGTGTATATATATATATATATATATATACATACATATATATATATCTATGTATTTTATTTTATTTTTTTTTACAAATCTGAATAACTTTCTGACACCAATTGATTTGTTTTGTTTATTTAAAGGGAACCTGTCACCGCTGACGCAGGCACAGAGCCCACCCGAGCCCCCCTGGATACTTACCCTTTCCGGCGAGTCCCGCTCCTGGAGCCCGTCCTAGGAACAAAGATGTCCGCGCCCGAAGCTGTGCGCACGCGCTGCAGAGAAGTCCGATGCCCATAGAGAATGACGGCTCCATTCATTCTCTATGGGCATTGGACTCATCATAATATGCATACAGCACGCGCACGGCTTCGGGCGCTGATATCTTCGTCCCGGGACGGGCTCCAGGAGTGGGACTCGCCGGAAAGTGTAAGTATCTGGGGGCTTCTTCAGGGGGTTGGGCGGGCCTTGTGCCTCCGTCTCCGGTGGCAGGTTCCCTTTAAAGTCCATGTGATGGTAAATACTTTTGTGTCAAAAAGGGTCAAACTTTTTTAGGAGTGATACCTTCATTGTATAGTCAGAGTGTAATACCACATTTGCCCTACAGTGGCCGCTGCAGAGGCACCTCATAGCCAGCCATAGCTGTAACATGGGGCCAACAGAGTAAATGGGCCTTATGATTTGCCACTTTCACTGGGCATTGCTGAGCGGTGACTTCTCACTTGACTTACTGTACTTAGCGGAGCTCCAGCATGGCAGGCAGTCATGGAGGATGAGTGTATGCCGTCACGTTGAGTTGGCCATGAGGGATGTTTTCTTGTACTGTTCCTGCCGGACAGGTGCATCTGATTCATAGCGATGTTCAGGTACATGTCTATAACCGCATTCCTATAGCCGGGACATCTTCCATGTGCCTGTAAAGTGACATGAGGAGGAGCAGGGCTTCTCATACTCCGCCATGAAACAGATGCTCTGTATTGTGGTAGAGAAGGACTGCGATGAAATGTATCGTAGGGCTATGAGATCGGCCCCCAACCCCCTGATCCTGAAGGAGAGAGAGGCTCTGCGCCTGTTGACGGAGAACTACGATAGGAATGTTAGAGGCTCGACGACAAGTCTGGACAGCTGTAAGTACCTCACCCGTCTATTCCTCATCTGCCGGGATGATAGTAGGTGTATATTACGGTAGTGTACAGGTATATCTCATCTGCCGGGATGATAGTAGCTGTATATTATGGTAGTGTACAGGTATATCTCATCTGCCGGGATGATAGTAGGTGTATATTACGGTAGTGTACAGGTATATCTCATGTGCCGGGATGATAGTAGGTGTATATTACGGTAGTGTACAGGTATATCTCATCTGCCGGGATGATAGTAGGTGTATATTACGGTAGTGTACAGGTATATCTCATCTGCCGGGATGATAGTAGGTGTATATTACGGTAGTGTACAGGTATATCTCATCTGCCGGGATGATAGTAGCTGTATATTATGGTAGTGTACAGGTATATCTCATCTGCCGGGATGATAGTAGGTGTATATTACGGTAGTGTACAGGTATATCTCATCTGCCGGGATGATAGTAGGTGTATATTACGGTAGTGTACAGGTATATCTCATCTGCCGGGATGATAGTAGGTGTATATTACGGTAGTGTACAGGTATATCTCATCTGCCGGGATGATAGTAGGTGTATATTATGTCGGTGTACAGGTATATCTCATGTGCCGGGATGATAGTAGGTGTATATTACGGTAGTGTACAGGTATATCTCATGTGCCGGGATGATAGTAGGTGTATATTACGGTAGTGTACAGGTATATCTCATCTGCCGGGATGATAGTAGGTGTATATTACGGTAGTGTACAGGTATATCTCATCTGCCGGGATGATAGTAGGTGTATATTACGGTAGTGTACAGGTATATCTCATCTGCCGGGATGATAGTAGGTGTATATTACGGTAGTGTACAGGTATATCTCATCTGCCGGGATGATAGTAGGTGTATATTACGGTAGTGTACAGGTATATCTCATCTGCCGGGATGATAGTAGGTGTATATTACGGTAGTGTACAGGTATATCTCATGTGCCGGGATGATAATAGGTGTATATTACGGTAGTGTACAGGTATATCTCATGTGCCGGGATGATAGTAGGTTGTATATTATGTCGGTGTACAGGTATATCTCAACTCAAAGCTCACATTATTGGGACGTTCTATGAGATTCTGTATTGTTTATAAAGCTTCGAAAGCTATATACATGTATGTAAAAAAAAAAAGTTAAAGGGGTACTCCAGCAAATTGTTTTTGTCTTATTTCAGAAAGTTATATTGATTTGTAAATTCTGTAAAAAAAAAAATCTCCAGTCTTCCAGTTATCAGCTGCAGGAAGTGGTGTATTCTTTCCAGCCTGACACAGTGCTCTCTGCTGCCACCTCTGTCCATGTCAGGAAGTGTCCACAGCAGCAGCAAATCCCCCATAGGAAACATCTCCTCCTGTGAACAGTTCCCGACATGGACAGAGGTGGCAGCAGAGAGCACCATGTCAGACTGGAAAGAATACACCACTTCCTGTAGGACATACAGCAGCTGATAAGTATGGGGAAACTTATGATTTTAAACAGAAGTAAATTACAAATTTATATAACTTTCTGAAACCAGTTGATTTGAAAGAAAAAGATTTTTGCCGGAGTAGTAACTGCCTAGGGGCAACCCTTAGAGCCGAAGAGAAGCTTACATGTAGCTGTTGGTCAGGTACTGGACTAAAGGGACACTGTTTTGGGAAGCAGTGACTACTATGTGATCATCTAGAGAGGACTGTAAGGGTCCTATTACACGGAACGATTTTTAACGACTAACGATAAATGATCACAAACAAGATTGCTTATCGTTAACCTGAAATCGTTCACCGTATTACACAGAACAATGGTCGTCAGTTACGATCGTTACTATGATCGCTATTGCGATCGATACTACGATCGTTTATTCCTTCTGATCCCAGCAAAACAATCAACAATGTGCAATTACACTGAATGAGTAGTGAAAAAACGCGGAACTTGAGTGAATGAATGTGGAATTACAGCGAACGATTAGCGATAATTTTAGGTTCCGATCTAAATCAACGACATACAGACGATCGTTGCCTGCAATTACACAGAACGATTATGATTTAAATTCGAACAATATAATGATTTTTCGCATTAAAATCGTCTTGTGTAAAAGGGCCCTAATGTATATATGTTTAATCTACATTGTGTCTGTGAGGTCCCAGGAACAATATATCGGGAACCCTGGGTGTATGATGGCGCTGGGTATACTTCATATGACTATGGCCATGGTACATACATAGGCTTCAACCCCGTTCATGTATCACTATATGGCACCAAATTACTCGGTTACAGTAGCTGGAGTGGGAAATAAGAGCATGGACTAAAGCTTCATGGATGGAGTTGTTGGGATAATGGAAGCAATTGGAGACAAGTACTTGGACTGGATATACTGAGTGGTGGAGAAGAGCTGTGAATCGGCCATCATGTCCAGACAAGAGGGCAGTGGTTCAGAGTAATGATAGCTCTGCTTATACACATAGAAAGTACTGGTGTAGGCAATGGAAGGAACCAACCAACGCAAGAAGCTCCATTCAGAACAAGAAGCTTGAATCTATACTACATACACGTGTGTACATTGTATATGAGGAAGTGAGGACAACACAGATGCAACTGTCTCCAATTGGGAAAAAATTGCAGTGGATACTGTACCAAGGCCTATATGGGACAAAACTATATTTTACCACACCGTCAAGTTCTACATTGGACCTTGTAACCGGTTGCTTTTGATAATAGTCGGAGAAGGCTATAACCACACAGATTTATAGGAAAATAAGGTATTTAATACAAAGAACAATACTTAGCTGTAGTTACAGATGGTACAGATGCATAGTTGTTTTATCCACAATGAAATGGGGAGCCCCATTGTATATTATGGTCTAATATACGCCCATTTCCCTCGATGACCTCCAGGGTGCTGGGCACCTTCCATCCATGGTCCCAGCTGAGGCTGGCTCGAAGCTACATACCCCCGACCTTTATAGTAAGTTTGGGTGGGGGTGATGTGCTTGTATGTCTATGTAGACCACTGATGACCATGAATGGAAGTTATCTGATGTTTCTCCGGCCTTGTACATATTTACCAAGCACAATGGGGACCCAGTTTTACAATTACAGCTATAAGGTTCTTTCAGCCATACAACAATAGCAACAAACAACTGTATCCTCCAATGTTTACACTATTGTTAAGGTATATGGCTGGACAGCTGACATAGGTGTGACAGTATACATACACACACACAACTACAATGACTTCTACACACATAGCCATACGAATATATATATATACATATATATATATATATATATATATATATATATATATATATATATATACACACACAAGACATTAAAATAATACATTCCTTCTCATTACATCAATAAGACACTTTAATTTTCTGAAATGAACGCATCCGGTTACACTCCACCCCTTGTCTTATTGATGTGATGTAAGGAAGTTACAAAACATTATTTGTGACGCCATTTACACATTCTTCTGATATCATCCTCATTTAACCATGTGATTGCTCACTTCCTATTTTCTCTTACATTGGTCGGTTGCTACAAACAGAAACTGGTGCGGTCACAGCTGGGCTTAAAACCAAAAAAGAAAAATCAAATGTCCAGTAATACAAAATGCAATATCCATTCTGGTGGGAATTTTCTTTCTTCTGATCTTCTTAGACCCCAATCTCAGGTGCAGGGAAGCAAGGGGATTATTGTGCCCTCGCCACAGGGGCCTATTGCTCAGGTAACGTCACTACTTCCATGGTTGGCCAAAGGACAGACCCTCAGTAGGCATCTGCCCCAGCCCTTTACACGTTCAGAAGTCTGTCTCATTCATTCCCTCCCCCTCTGTATCTCTGGTGAGGGGTTGGGGGGTTGCAGGTATGGCTGCAGACTGTAGAGCCCCTTTGGCAGTGCTGTTCCAGGTACATTGTCTTCCTGCACTTGTGCATCATCTTGGCACCTTTGAAGACACTAGATCTCGGGATGTCAGCTCTTCAGGCTCTCTGCACTTGCTGAGACAGACTTAACAAGGGTCAATATCCAAATAGGAATAAATCAATGAATCCACAGCAGATAGGAAACACGGTGGCTTTAGATTCAGTCACATGAGAACAGAAGGTCATTTGCGAAGTCTCTGTAAACTCTGTATAAAGTCCTGTGCATTTTCATGGTGGTCACTCATTCCTTCATCAAATGGAGAACTTAAAAATAAAAATCCAAATGTCTTTCTTAGGGAAAAAAAACAACAAATCAAATCTCTGCCCAGGAAAGTGTTTCTGTTGATAGCAAGGACATGTAACAATGGCTATCTACCTAATCCCATTACCAACATGTTTATCGTCAAACAACATTCTTAAATTTCAAGCATACAAACTAAACATATAGTATATGACTTCAGTCTATTGGATGGTTAAACAAATCAAGAGTATACACACATATCCTTTAATATGCATCCCATGTAAAGCAAACCCATCATCCTGTATTGGAGATATATATATATACACATACATATATAGCTATATCCATGCAGGCATTTTCTCAGTAATGGGTACCCATACATATTTGCATTTTCCCAACACAATTCACCCACCCTTATTGTTTTGTTTGTAAACAATCTTGAACGTTCTGAACTCATTCAGTTTATTACTTCAATATTGATTAATTTTTATCCCAAAACAATTTTAATCAAACATTTTCCATTTAACATTCAGATACACCACTTATATAGCTCCAAGTAGGCATCTGAAGATAATTCAGACTTCTCAACCTTATTTTCCTCTCAGGTTTCAAGTGACCATAACATCTTTAGGAAGAGCAAAGGACTGGTATATCCAAACATAAGGGGCTGTCACTCTCCCTTTCTTATCCCACTTTTCTCCTCCCACCTTTCTATGTCATTAGTCACCACCCCCTTAGTCCAGGTCTTTGTATTGTCATACTTCAGGTCAGTTGTCTGTAACCCTGGGACCATACCAAACCTACTAACCTTCTTGTGGTATCACAAGACAGACAACACATATAACAATACAGACATGTACAAACATAAAACACACACATGGGCCCATCCATTCATAACATACAATTCACACAAAAGAAATGATAAAAATAAAACAAAACATGGAGCTCCTTTCAAAAAAAAAAACATCATGAAATGCCTAAAAAATTGTGGTTAACCATATCAAAAAATGTCTCTTTCATGTGCAAATCCTAAAATATTAATGGACAATTAATGGCATTTTCACACAGTTGAAGTTCTTGGTCTCCATCTTGCTTAACTGTGGAATAAACAAAACTTTTCATTAGGGCAAAACTCTCCTACAGCTGTGGAAACAAACAAAACTCATGGTTATTTTTCAAATCTTATAAGGTGTAATCAATATCACCACGTGGATTTTTCTCTTTCTATACCCCAATTTACATTTACCAATTTAAATGGATCCATTATATTACAAGTTATACACATACTATATACTGTATAGCAACATTCCTTCAAGAACCTGCAGATAAAACACAGACATATTAGTTTTATCATAGATTAAATAATCCCATGACGTCACCATATACTATCAGATTATATCCTCTATCTGACTGGTCCACAAACAGAAAATACAAACACTAAACAATGGAGAGAGGACAAGACTTTGCACAGAGATTACGTTTATAGCTCTCAGACACAAAATAGCCATAAACTCCCCTACAAATGACAAACACACAGTACAAAAACCATTCTTATTCAACAGAGATAGCACACAAAAAAACAAACAACTAACACACTTTTCCACAGCAGCAGAAATATACATTCCTAGTCATCTTTCCTTGAAACTAAACTTCTCATGACCTACACCTTGTCTTTTTATAAACATTCTCTGAATACCAACACACAGATATTACTGAGCAGGAGTATCTCCCTGTACCCTGTTTTCCAAAATGACGTACTACTCAAAATACCAACCAAGTCCGATATTCTGGAGATTCAAAATACAAATCACCTTCTGTCACTTGCATTTATACCTTTGTAAAGTAACTAACAAATCACATCCATGACCATTTCCTTCATTAGTTCCAAACATGAATATCTAGTAACATTAGACTTAAAAACATAACTTTAAAGTTGAAACTTTACTCCACTAACTCCATATCAAACATATAGACATCAGTCTCAGAAGCTGAACAAAGGCTATTGACTGCTCAAGCCTCGCCCTGCTTTTCAGAATACAAATAAACAAACAAAATTTTCTGCAGTGCAACAACACATGCAACGTCAGAAACTCTTACATGTCATGACAATACAAACCATTACAACACACAACAAATACAAATTCCATTTATGGCTGGAAGTTACACTTCTTACTATCACACTGTGACCGCTCATTGGCCAAAACCTGGTGAGGAGCCTGCTCCCACCCTAGAATCTCCACATCCATGAAGCCCACTTGCTTCACTTCTTTTTCTTGTATGTCTCTCTCAATTCGCACCAGCAGACAGATCCATCCCACATCTTCTGCGGTCTTCTGCCATTCAAGAGACATAACAAGATGCACCACCAGCCGACTGGGGTCTGTCAGCTGAAATGGTGTCACCACCTCGAGTGCTGGGTGCACAGGGTCGCGAACTATACACCCACCAGGGGACTGGACTCGCTTTGTCATCTACCCCACAACTACACATCTCAGCTAACACATACATTATATTCTATTAAACAGTTATAGCAATTCTATGACTATTATCCCACTTCTGACACCATTATGTAACCGGTTGCTTTTGATAATAGTCGGAGAAGGCTATAACCACACAGATTTATAGGAAAATAAGGTATTTAATACAAAGAACAATACTTAGCTGTAGTTACAGATGGTACAGATGCATAGTTGTTTTATCCACAATGAAATGGGGAGCCCCATTGTATATTATGGTCTAATATACGCCCATTTCCCTCGATGACCTCCAGGGTGCTGGGCACCTTCCATCCATGGTCCCAGCTGAGGCTGGCTCGAAGCTACATACCCCCGACCTTTATAGTAAGTTTGGGAGGGGGTGATGTGCTTGTATGTCTATGTAGACCACTGATGACCATGAATGGAAGTTATCTGATGTTTCTCCGGCCTTGTACATATTTACCAAGCACAATGGGGACCCAGTTTTACAATTACAGCTATAAGGTTCTTTCAGCCATACAACAATAGCAACAAACAACTGTATCCTCCAATGTCTACACTATTGTGCAGGTATATGGCTGGACAGCTGACATAGGTGTGACAGTATACATACACACACACAACTACAATGACTTCTACACACATAGCCATACGAATAAATATATATACATATATATATATATATATATATATATATATATATATATATATATATACACACACAAGACATTAAAATAATACATTCCTTCTCATTACATCAATAAGACACTTTAATTTTCTGAAATGAACCCATCCGGTTACAGACCTGCTAGAAAGTGGACTGTAAAATGTGTCAGCGATTCTAAAAATACCACCAAGGAATGACCGAAAAGGAAGCTCCCTGAATGGCCAAGTCAACGCCATTATCTAAATACCATGCCAAAAACATCACGCGGCTGTAAACATTCTCCATGGAAGAGTGGAAAACTAGCCCAGTCAATGTCAGAGACTGGTAGACAGCTGTAAGAAATGCCACCCAAAGCTGGGTCAGACCAGGATAATACCTGGTAAGCATGGCATACTGGGCACAGAGCCATAGCATAGGCTCAACTCACATTACCTCAGATTCAAAATCTATAAGGGGAATGCTTAGGTGGGCAAGAAGAGCTTCACATCATCTGAGGATTCTCTTACAGTACTATTACATAGCCCAATTGGGGCCCGATCATACCTGTAAACAAGCACCGATCTACTAGATCAGCGCTCGTTTACTGGGCCTATTACACGGCCCGATAATCTTTAAACAGCATACATTACCTATCCATGGTCCAGGGCTCCTCTTGCGGTCCACTTCTCCCCAGGACCATGGATAGGTAATGTATGCACTTTGCAAATCGTCAGCTGCCAGCCGCGCACCGCTATTACACGTAGTGATGCGCGGTCGGTGCCCGACAATTATAGGTCCAAACCTATATCAACGCTCAGTCAATAGTCGTTGTGTTTATTACACGGAACGACAATTGGACGGATAGGGCCAATTTGCCCGATTTTTCGTTCCGTGTAATAGTACCCTTAGACATTCCCGGATTTGCATATTCCAGGAACAGTTCCCATTCTTTCTCTTCAGAGTTTTTGGAGTAGGCCTGAAATATAAGCCCTACTCCAAATGTAAGCCCTAGCTGAAGTCAGGAGAATGAGTAGGAGCTTACAAGGGGTCTACCAAGAGGAAGACCTCCAATGACATCCCCCCTCCCCCGAGTATTCTTTTGTATCCTTAAAGCAGAAGTCCCACGAAATAAAAAAAAAGGGAGGAAATAATAAACAAAGTAAACTTACCCGTCCCCGTGCCTCTGTAGTGCCGCCCTTAGGTCCCACTGACACCCGCAGGATGTCATTTTTGGCTGGAATCCTGGTACGTCTTGTACTTGATTCTTCCAGCTGCAGCTGGGGTTCTGTCCCGTTTTAAGCACTGATTGGCTCAGAGGGCAATTTCTCAGGTGGGTACATGACGTTGCAGCTGGAAGAGCCACAGGACACTGGCCGCTGTCAATGGGTCCTGGAAGTGGCGCTACAGGGCCAGAGGACGGGACGGTTTACTTTTTTATTATTACCCCCTGCCTTCCTCCATTTTTTGAATTTGGCAGGACTTCTGCTTTAAAGCCATGGCAATTTTCTGTGCATGTTCCAAAGTGCTGAAACTGTTAGATAGCTGTAAGGTCAAGGAGACCTATGGTACCTTTCATATATCTGCCTGTGCTTCCATAATCTTAGGGTAAGTTATTTTATCCAATGCAAATTGTCAGAGACATGTTCCCAAGCTCCTGAGGGCTGTAATTTCTTCCCACTCCCATCCCTATGCCTGGGACTCAGCTTTCAGCTCACTCACAATCAAGCAGAGTCGAGGATGGGAGGGGGAGCAAGGAGGCATTACAGCCCTTATCACTTCAGAAGCTTGGGAACACCTCTTTCTTATATAGAATAAAAACATTTTCTATGTTCTTGAAGTACAGACACATATATGAAAAGTAACAGTGTCAGCATGATCGCCCACATAAGAGCTTATTGGGTGAATTTCCTGGTCACCCAGTGGGTCCTTCCTCTACACTTTCACTTTTCTTCAATCACAATTTAAAAAACCCTATTGCAGGGGTACTCAACAACTTTTAGTGAAGGTCCACTTACCGGGGTCTATTGTCAGATGAGGGTCCCCCAGTAGTATATAGCCCCCCTGTTGCTCCCCCAGTAGTATATAGATCCCCACTTTGCGCTCCACCAGTAATATATAGTCCCCCTGTGCTCCCCCAGTAGTATATGGCACCCCTGCTGTGTGCTCCACCAGTTGTATAGCCCCCCTGTGCTCCCCCTCCCATATAACATAACAAAACAAACACTTATACTCACCTGGGTCCGGGCCCCTCCTTTTCTCTTCGCTCTGGTGGTCGCACTTCAGTGGTCACTAGAGGCCGCTCTACCCTTATCCTGGCGTCGGCGCTCCAGTGACGTCACTCGAGTGCCGAAACCAGAGACAGGACAGAACGGCCTCTTGTGACCGCTGCAGCCACAACAGTGATTGACAGGGAGGGAGACGATGGCTGGCTCTCTGTCAGCGCTGCTCCTGCACGGTAACTATGAGCACTGGTTACGAGCGCTCATAGTTACTGTGCAGAGGGGAGCAGCGCTGCTCAGTACACAGGCAGGGGTCCGGACAGGATTTTTTTTTTTGGTGGCTTATTACACACCTTAAAAAACAGAATTGAAAGATTTGCCGCCTTTTCTTTATTTTGTGCCCACTATGGGTTCTCGCTAAAAATACAGATGATGGTACTATATGTGAACCCAGCCTTAAGATGGTCATACACCTTCTATAGCCGTCAGCTGAACGCTTGATTGGTTGGCATCTATTCCTCTTATCCTTCCCTTACACATCCAAGCCCAGGTTGGTGCAGGGTGGATGGATTCTCTGTGGGGAGGGGATATGGTTCAGCTGATCACTGTATATAGTAGTAGGTGTATATACTGTAGTCTTACAGTAAGTGAAGCACGTCCAGCTTCCTCCATTTCCCGGTAGTGCTGACTATCCCGGCTGCACATGTTCGGCCTACAGTGATGTCATCACTATATACTGTGGTAATTGAGGCCGCAGCGTTTGTGTGAATGCCAAGGAGCGTAATATAATATAGAGCTCCGGTTCAGCCTCACGCAGCTTGTAAATTCCTGTTCCTGTGGAATGGACATCTACGTTTTTGGAGTAGTGACTAGAGATGAGCGAACCGGGTTCGAGTCGATCCGAACCCGAACGTTCGGTATTTGACTAGCGGGGGCTGCTGAACTTGGATAAAGCTCTAAGGTTGTCTGGAAAACATGGATACAGCCAATGACTATATCCATGATTTCCACATAGCCTTAGAGCTTTATCCAACTTCAGCAGCCACCGCTAATCAAATGCTGTTGGTTCGGATCGACTCGAGCATGCTCCAGGTTCGCTCATCTCTAGTAGTGACGTATCAGTCTTTTATTGGTTTCCTAAATAAACATTGGACTTTGTAGTTTTTACACTAGGGTCACATCCATGGAGCTCTTGCACACGACTGGTTTTACTGATCTGGAAGCTTTTCAGGAAACCATCAGTAAATCCTAAAGAGAAAAAAAGTGATACTCACCTGTTGCACTGCACCCCTCCTGCTTCTCCCTCTCCTTTCCTTGCATAAGTGATGCCTTAATGCTGGAGGGGAGAGAGCGGTCTCATATGGCTGGAGACATAATGCTGCCTCTGGCCAGAAGGATGATTGACAGGGCTGGGAGCCAATGAGTTCTTACCCTGTCAAACACAGTACCGCATTTGAAGGGGTATTCCGTCAAAAAATATTTTTCTTTTAAATCAACTGGTTTCAGAACGTTATATAGATTTGTAGTTTACTTCTATTTAAAAATCCCAAGTCTTCCCATATTTATAAGCTGCTGTATGTCCTGCAGGCAGTGGTGTATTCTTTCCAGTCTGAGACAGTGCTCTCTGTCCATATTAGGAACTGTCCAGAACAGAAGATTTGAAAAACAGGGGATTTGCTACTGCTCTGGACAGTTCCTGACATGGACAGAGGTGACAGCAGAGAGCACTGTGTCAGACTGGAAAGAAAACACCACTTCCTGCAGGGCATACAGCAGCTGATAAGTATGGCAAGACTGAGATTTTTATATAGAACTAAATTACAAATCTGTATAACTTTCTGAAACCAGTTGATTTGAAAGAAAAAGATTTTCGCCGGAGTACCCCTTTAACTGTAAGTGCATACAATTAAAGGGCCAGACGCAGGACTTATTCGGGCTGGCTAGCAGTGCATCTGGATTCTATAGGGCATCCATTCCAAAATTCCCGACTAAAATAGGATAGGAGCTATAATTTACTGACCTATATTCCAGCCGGTAAACAAACACCATAACAGGGATAGTAAACATTGCTCCTATTACATGACAACAAGCAGAGGTCATGGCTGCAGTATTTCCCGCATTCAGCATCTGACACAATATGACCAGAACTTAAGTCGCGCACTTTACTATATTGTTTTGCTTCCCATCAACGAGGACAAACAGAATAATGGTTCATATTTCATCCTGAAAATAATAATGTGGTAATTATAATGCTGACGCTTAGCTGCATTCCATACGTCACCGTTCACATTCCTCCCATCAGCTCTGGAGACATTTATGACTATAACACTGTGACTAATGTCGCTGTATCTTCCTGTTCTGTCCTAAGGACGACATGTAATGCTTATAGTAGTAATCATTCTGGGACTTGTAGTTCTTTACAGCCATTGAGAGGAGGAAATCTACCTGTCCCTGTCCATTGAGTCATGTGGGGTTAGGCTTGGTGGGTATTGCTGAACATCTTGTGTTCCCAGTTCCCATAGGTCATTCATCTTATGTTGTTGCAAATACCGGCACACACCTTCCTTTTTATACCGTTAGTCACTGACTATAGACGTCATCATGTGAAGAAAGGATGGAGACAATCTGACCAAGCAGAAACATGGACAATTTAAAGGGTTTCTCATCCCCACCATTTTATGCCATAAAATGTTTTACCGTTCCAGTTCCAGTCCGTATAGACTTTCATATAATACCTTTAGGGTACAATCACACTATTGGATCCGCAGTGGATTTCGTTGCTAACTCGCTGCGGATCCGGTACGTGTGAACATACCCTAATAGGGAGCTCAGTTTTTTTGGCTGCTTGGAGCCACCACTAGAGGGAGCTCACTCCCTATTGATGTATACAACTGATACTGAACCAAATCAAGCTGTTTAAATTTATAAGTAGTGAGCTCCCCCTAGTGGCTAATGCAGGTAGTGTCTATGATATCACAACCAGCCTGCACCTCTTCTATGGACGTTTTCTGTCAACTCCCATTTATTGTAGATGCCAGAACACAGCACCCATATAGACAATAGAGGCAGCTGCTGATGGATACTATTATTTTACCCTCCTCTTCATATGGCTGTCACCATAGCTAAGGTCCAGGTAATCCCTTAAACACTTATGA
>NC_091459.1:135543769-135616300 GCF_027789765.1 Dendropsophus ebraccatus | reverse complement strand
ACCATATTCTACAAAGTGAGGCTTTCCTATGAATCTGTTATTACCTTGGCATGGCCATCGAAGAGACATTGATAACAACCGGTAAGAACATAAAGCTAAGAGCCGCAGTAACTTGAAGTATGACACATAAATGCTGACTCCCTAGAGATATAAGGTGTCTTATGATAAGCATGTAAGGAGCGCTGCCAGATCTAATTAGCCAAGTAATTAGCTAAGTTGCTTAATAGATGAACATCTCATATTCAAGATTTATAATGACTCTATAGGATGATTTCTTCAGTAACGCGGCTTCCCCTCTTCCTGTTAGTATGTCTGCCCGTGTAACAAATGATGCGCACTGGGAGTCCACCGCATTTACTTGTTGATGAGACAATGTCATCTCTTGTTGTAAATTAATTCATTAACATATAATTACTTTACATATAGTAAACAAATGCAACTCAGTTCCTTTAGTGACTAAGGGCCGTATTATACGGCTCAATGATTGTCTGCATATATATCGATAGTGATGTCCGTGCAGCCCTTGCAGCATATATAGAAAATAATAAAGCAATAGATTACCTTTCAGCACTCCCCGGCTTCCGTCCATCTTTCAGGCATCTCCCCGCAGCCGCCGCTGGCACTTTTGAGTCGTCTCTAACGTGACAGGCCACCCAGCCAATCACTGTCCGAGACGGGACAGAGCTGCACAATGGAGAAGACAGCAGTGAAATTCCAAAAGATAACCTTTTCACCACTCTAAAGATTAAAGGGGAACTATCAGCAGGTTAGACAGATCTAACCTGCTGATAGCCCCCTAATGCGCACGGGGCGCTGAGGAGGAAGGTATGTGTTTTACCTTTCTCCTCAGCGCCGTAGTTTAATCCACGACCTGGAGCACTGTTTGGAGCACTGCCCGCCCCCATTGTGCAAAGCTGGCCCAATCCATCTAATGATAATCAATGGAGCACCTCCATACATCTCCTCCCTCAACCTGTAGAAGCATCGGTAGGGGCGTGAAACAGCTGTAACCGGCAACACAGTTTGGCTAACACTGGAGTCTCACCTGCAATATTATGCCTTGTTTTTTTCAATAAAGGAACGATGGAACTGCTACAAGGTGGTGAGTGCCGCTAATTTCCTTTTATATGATATTACGAATTGAGAGACTGTACACTAGTAGCTGAAAACCCCACATAGCCTAATACCTATTCCATCAGCCTGCAAAGATTTGCTCCCTGTTCGTTGGAAAAGAGAGCGTGTTCCATGGGAAGGTTTTCCTGCTGTGCCGTTGCTGTTTCTAACTACTATACTATTATTATAATCATAATTATTATAATGGAGCAGGCAGAAGCTCCAGTACTGACTCAGCCAGATTTCGAACGCCCGTTTGTTGTCGAAGTAGACGCGTCCGAGGTGGGGGTGGGGGCAGTCTTGTCCCAGGGGTCGGACACCCTTACCCACCTACGGCCGGTTGCGTTCTTTTCGAAAAAAATTTCGCAAGCAGAACGCAACTACAATATTGGCAATAGAGAATTATTGGCCATCAAGATGGCCTTTGATGAGTGGAGGCACTTCTTGGAAGGGGCCAAACATAAAGTCACGGTGCTCACTGACCACAAGAATTTAGTGTACCTCGATACTGCTAAACGTCTTTCTCCACGGCAGGCCCGGTGGGCATTGTTCTTTACTAGGTTTGACTTTGAAATCACCTATCGACCTGGTTCTCGCAATATCAAGGCTGACGCCCTCTCCCGCAGCTTTGATTTTGAAGTTATGTCCGAAAACCGCGTCGATACGATACTAAAACCTGGGGTTGTAGTATCGGTTTTGCAACCAGACTTAGTGACTCTAGTCACGCAGTCTCAGAGTCTGGCCCCCCATAACACTCCTGAGTCTCTCTTGTTTGTGCCGCCGAATCTTCGTCTCCGAGTATTGGAAGAGATTCATAGTTCTGTGTTGGCAGGACATCCTGGTATTGCTGGAACTAAATATCTGCTTTCACGTCATTTCTGGTGGCCAACCTGGGGCCGAGATGTTAAATAGTTTGTTAAAGCCTGTGAAATCTGTGCTTGATCCCAGGTTCCCCGTAGGCCACCGGAGGGGTTGTTACACCCTCTGCCGGTCCCTACGAGGCCTTGGATGAACATTTTTTCTAAGATGTGTCATCTTATTCCACTACGTAAATTACCCAGTGCTCGCTTATTAGCCACGCTGTTTGTCAATCATGTGTTACGCTTGCATGGGATCCCGGAGAACATTGTTTCTGATAGGGGTGTTCAATTTGTTGCTAAGTTTTGGAGAGAGTTTTGTAGTAAACTGGGGGTCTCATTGTCTTTCTCTTCTGCGTTCCACCCTTAAACGAATGGACAGACCGAGAGGATCAATCAGTCATTGGAGCAGTTTCTAAGTTGTTTTGTGTCTAATACCCAGGACAAATGGCGTGACTTCATTTCACTCGCTGAGTTTGCCCTAAACAATCAGGAGCAGCGCTCTACTAGTATGTCGCCGTTTTTTTGTAATTATGGGTTTAATCCCAGATACTCGTCCGTCCACTCTGCCGAATCTGTAAACCCTTCAGCTGAAGATATATTCTCGAAACTGTGCACAGTTTGGGCCTAAGCTCATCAGAGCTTGGTTAAAGCCCAAGAAACCTATTGAAAGTATGCCAACAGAAGACGCATATCTGGCCATCAATATGTTTTAGGTGAAAAAGTCTGGCTCTCAACTAAAAATCTGAAATTGAGAGTCCAATCAGGGAAGCTGGAGCCCAAATACATTGGGCCATATACTATTGTAGAGGTTATTAACCCAGTAACTTTTAGGCTTAAACTACCATCGTCCCTAAAGATTCATTCTGTTTTTCATAAAGCCTTGCTGAAAAAATATGTGCCACCAGTGTTCCCGTCACCTCCTCCTGCTCCACTAGTCGTCCAGGGTGAACTGGAATATGAGGCAGAGAGAATTTTAAACTCTCGGTGGGTACAGGGTTCATTACAATACCTAGTCCACTGGAAGGGTTTTGGTCCAGAAGAGCGTACATGGGTGGCAGGTAGGAACATACACGCTCCTCAGTTAGTCCGACGATATCATGCCCAGAATCCGTCTAAAACCGGTCCAGTGGATAAGGGTCCTGAGGCCCCTCATAAGAGGGGGGGTAATGTCAGGAACTCACCTGACCTGGCTCCTGTGGCGTCTTCTTCGGGCTCGGCTCCAGCGGCCGGCTCGAGAGTGCGCCGACACTCCGCCCACCGGAGCCGAGTGACGTCACGGAGACCTGACGGCGTCCCTAGTAACCGGGGACGCCGCTGTCTCACGTGATAGTTAGCCAGCCAGCCGGCACAGCTCATGCGGCTCTCGTGCAGGCTGGGTGGCAGATCGCTCTGCCGCTCGGCCTGCAGCGCCGCAGCTGCATTGTTGCTGGAATCAGGAGACCAGACCAATCAGCGTCTGGTCCGGGCTCCTGATCCAGTATAAAGTAAAGTCAAAGCCAGTTGGTAATCGCTGGCTATTAGTTCATTCTGATCCCAGCTCCCCCTGTCCTATTCCTGCGAACCCCGTCCTAATTCCTTCTGCCTGACTTACTTGTGTTCTGACCTCCGCCTGACTTTTGACTATCCCTTGTGTTACTGACTTTGTACAGCGTTGCTCGTGTGGTTTGATTCGGCTTGTTCCACTATTCTATATTGTGTTTTGTCTGTCCGTATTGTTCTGTGGAAGAAGTAGCCGTATCGGGCTTTAGGACCATGGGGGGTCCCGGCTTGGATAGGGCGCAGATGTTCAGTAAACCACAGATTGGAGCGGTTATCTCATGAAGAGAGTATTTATTAAAAGTCACGACGCGTTTCGGCCGCCAAGTATGGGGTGGCCTTTTTCAAGTTGTACCAAAAGGCCACCCCATACTTGGCGGCCGAAACGCGTCGTGACTTTTAATAAATACTCTCTTCATGAGATAACCGCTCCAATCTGTGGTTTACTGAACATCTGCGCCCTATCCAAGCCGGGACCCCACATGGTCCTAAAGCCCGATACGGCTACTTCTTCCTCTGACTGTACGACTCCCTTGGACGTACCCCGGCAGGAGCTGCGGTGTTCTACCCCACATGCCTAACATAGAGTTGTGCCTATAATTCAGCACAACTCCACCAGGTGAGTGCAACACTTCCCTTCCCTGTGTTTGCCACTCTAGCTATCTTTTATTGCACCAGGAGGCGCCCCCACCTCTTCCCCTCTTCTCCCTTCTCTACGTATTGTTCTGTGTTTCACTTACGCAGCATAGGGAACACCTTTGTGGTTGTCCGCGACCGTTTAGAGTCGACCGAGGCAATTAGGTAGGGTCAGTGGGTGGGTTCAGATCCAGGGCCCACTGTCTATGTCCTGTCTGTGCTTGCCAGTCCTGACAATCTACTCATGTCATTGCCTTCCATGGTTACATGATGAAGAAATTGATGACAAATTACAGTCTAGTATTGTAAACATAGGCCACCATGGCAAAAGATGGGGGGGGGGGGCATCAATGGAAAGGGTGCCATTTTTAAAACAGCAATTTTTTTTTTTATATACCTGTCATTCTATAATCCATAAAATAATTTCCCAAGATTCTCAGAAAATTTGCTTACATTTTTAATATCTGTACAGCATAGCAATCGTACAATTCCTCAATGCAGGAAATAACTTTTGTCCCCCAGTCATTTTATTGCGTGCATCTTTAAGAACCATCTTGAGCTCCTCATAATTATTTCTTTTCTTCTTCTTCAGTTTTTTTTCTCCAGCCATTCCTTATTCATACAGCGATTATAGATGTTCCAGACATAGATTTTAAAATAATGCCCTTCGGTGTCCTGTGGATTTTAATTCCCCACAAGTTAGTTTGTATTTTCTTTAACGTATTCGGTATTAAATAATTATATGCTTTAAACATTCCCTGTTATATTCAAGATAATAAATCCATAGACATCTATAAAACAACATGAAATAAGATTCCTGTTATCCTAGAAACAACTATGAATTATTTTACAGCAATGAAAACTTTCATTATGGCTAGGGGCATAGAAAATGAACCGAGTGGAAAGTAATACACATTTGTTCAAGATTTCAGCTCATAATCTAAAGTCAGTGTGCCCTGACCTGACTTTCCTTATGAAGAAAAAAAAAAATAGTAGGTAAGCTACGGCTAAAAATATGCTAAAATAGAAGTTCTATGAATGTCTAAACTTATAATGGCACCTAAAGCTGTAATGAAATCTTTATTGTGGCCACGAGTGACATCTAATTTGCAGCGATTTTTCTCATTTTGTTCTACATAAAGTGTCAAACCCACTCAGGTGTCGTAGGTGTAAATGTTTTATTAGTTCTTACCCCTGTGCTCAAACAATAAGGGCCAGGGTCAGGTACTGGGAAGGGCACGCTGGGCCGATGGCCAAGGCTACGAGCTGTAGGCGAGCCTCCAAGGCACTTAGGATTGTATTGTTTAGAAGCTCTAGTTACAGAAACCATTGTTCTGTGTTCATGTAAAGTATTGGAGCAAAACAGGGATGAAGCTTTAAGAGCTATAGCAGCTACATGCACAGAAGTCTAACGTAACATCAGTCAACCAGGTTAGCGTACTAGTTTAAAGGGGTTCTAACTTGGGAAGGTACAGAAATATACCAGTATATACTTACTATTTGTACATCTTTTATTTACCTTGTTTTTTATTGTGTCTGGCCATCCTTTATTGTTCACTCAGTAAAATGGGGTATCCTGTCTCCGAGAAACCACATTCACCACAAATGCTGGTTTATATTGGCAGGATCCTCCACTTACTGCCCATGGCCAAGCCCTGGTCCTGCCTGCTTTTCTGCTGTGTACAGGGCCGCTTTAAGCTGAGGACAAATGGTGCATTTTCACCAGGCCTACCTGCCTCCAGTGGCGTAGCTATAGCATTCGCAGTTGCGATCAGGCCCGTTCCCTTGTTACCTTACTATGTCACCAATAACAACCCACCCCCCAGACCGCTGCCGACCTCACCCATAACCAGACTTCAATGACCGCCACAGCTCCCATCCAAGAAGAGCAGCACTGCTACTCCCAAACCTACTGCTACTATTACTCCCATCACTACTGTTACTACTACTCCCAGCCCTACTACTACTGTCATACTCCAAGTTCTACTGCTTCTACTTCTCCTATCAATACTTCTACTACTACTCTAGTAGTAGTAGTCTTTGTGTGTGGGTATGGGGCCCACTCTTGAGGTCTTTGCACTGGGCCCACCAGTGTATTAAACTGCCCTGGCTCCATGTGGTCCTTGCCTGGGTATTTGTTCCCTGCATTTTTACAAAAGGTGTTTTATGGTATCTGCTTTCCTATGTTTTCTTATCAGTATCTGTCTCTTACTCTCTCTGACTATGTTTATCTGCCCAACCGCTTCTGTACTGTTTGATTCTCCGGTTGCCAACCCAGACCTATATCTGAGCTGCCTGCCCAGATGCTCCACCTGTTCTGCTCACCCCTGGTACCATTTTGCTTTCTCCTGTTGATGACCCGGCGTTTGTCTTTACTGTTTACCTATCCTCCTGTCTTAGTTCTTGTCTGTCTGCCCCAATCACCTCTGAGATCGGCATCTGGCCTCCATAAGACTCTATACTTGCCCTCTACCCTGTCATTAGCTATCCTGACTTATTGGTTCTCGGACTGTGTGTTTGTCTCCTGACTTGGTCTGTATTTTAGTCCTCTGGTTTTTTGACTCTGGCTTGCCTCATTGTTTATTGCCCAGCGACTTTGTACTAGTATCTGCCTCTCCTGGTTTGAGGGCTGCACTTTTCTCTGCGTACCCTAAAAGGTGCTGATAAATACCAACAAGATTTATAGTTTGTCTCGCAAAAAACAAGCCTTTACACATCCCTTACTCAACCGGCAAAAAACAAGCCCTTATCTGGCACCATGTACAGAAAAAAAGGCAAGGATGACTTTATAAATGTGGCAAAAATTTCAAATAGAGAAAAACGAAAATACTAATCATCTTCAGAAATTCCTCACTCGAAGGATAATTGAAGTTAACTGTGGGATATTGTGTTGCTGGTGTAGATTTTATTCGGAATATTGATGGAACATCTAAAAATTGAAATATAATAATCTAACCTGGTACGATAAGTGATTTTTAAGAAGTCACATTGGCAGCCGAATCCCGGGGCTATGTCCAATTCTGTATGGAAGGAAGCCCAGTTCTGTCTCTGCTCTATTTCTGAGATATTTAAAATGCATTGAAAAGGCAGCAGAATTTTACGTATCCCGTGTTACATTTATAGCATCATTTGGTGCCGGAGCAAAATGGACTGATTGTAAGAAAATCACAGTGTAAAAAAACATCAAAGTATTTTTCACCTATTACAAAGTAAAGGTTAGGAAAATGTATTAGCTTTGGTGGATAGTTGAAATACATGGTAGCTTTCCAGAACATAAGGAACTCAGAAATGTCTTTGTACACAAAGTACTGGGGTAGAAGAGATTTAGCACCTCCTCAACTTGATAGTACAATATGTACAATAAGATCAAATACATCTGACATCTTTGATTGTAGTCCACTCGTTGCAGACCAGACATCTGATGAAGGCCTTAGGATCTAAGAGAATATCACAATGTATCAAAGTCGGATTAAAATCTGTCATACTGTATAGTCCAATGTTATTGGCAGCAGTTGTCACTTTGTGGCAGTAGATTCTGTTTCTGCCTACTGATCAGTTCACCGGGAAGGCAATGGCTATCGGTGGCCGTTAGCTCAGCCAGTTGCTTGCTTTTGATCATACACTTGTATGAAAGTACATTGCAGGTAGGGTCCGGCCAAGGAGTGGACAGGTTGGACAGTAAGTGATGAACTTGTGCCCACTTGAAGAAAGACAAGATGAACAAACACAAGGGGTAGTCATACAGGCCAAAGTCAAACCAAACAAGCAATGTGGTGCAAAAACAAGTAGCGCGGTCAAGTTTAAAAAAGCCAAACTAGATATAGGAGACAGAGAATAAAAATGTGAAGGGTACGCTCAGCACACTTTAAAGAAAGACTAATAGCCAGCATAGGTTAATAGACCAAGGGAATGTTATATAGGAAGTCAGGGGTCTGGTACAGAATGTGATTTGACCAGCCCTCTGATCCTTAACCCTAATCACCTGTAACACAGAGCCCTGACTGGCAGGAAGAGCTACCAGTCAAACACAATAGAGGGTTTCCAGGCAGGCCATCGGGTATCTGTGGTGTCACCCAGCCGAGAGGCAGGTGATACAGAGCATGATTCTGGAGGTCCGGGTAAGTATCTAACAGCCTTTAAAAAAAAAATAATAATAATCCAGCTAATTGTTATGTGGAATTTGGTCTTAGAGAATAAATTTAACAAGCCAAGCCTTTTTCTGCACACAGTATTATACTGTACTAATTACTAGATGATCAGATAGATCAGGTAATAGATTATTTAGAAATATTGGCAATCTACGATTATGGAAGGATACATATACAAACGGAAGGACACCGATACAGTTACATACTGAGATGTGGGTTCTCTACGGTGTAAACCATTTGGATCTGACTAGACTGGAATGTAGAGTCAAAGGAATCCTCTTAAACCAGGCAATGGTAAATGGATGTAGGAATATCCTTAGTTTGTAGACCCCAGAATACACATGGTATGGCAGCAGTGCTCTTGAAGCACTAGTAGGGTAGTAAGGGTCTCAACCAAGAGTCAACAAGCCAGAGGTTAGTATGAACGTGTATTTAGAGGAAGATCAAATGGTTAGAAAAAGGAACAGAAAGATAAGTACTGGCCAACAATCCAAGGGGCAAGGCAGAGACATGACCAAGGAACAAGATCATGGTCAAAATTAATCAGGAATCAAAACCTGGAACAACAGCATGAAAAGAGATATAGGATTAGGAATAAACCTCTATGTCGCCATATGTAATATGGGCTTAAAGCAGTGGCCAATGGTGGGCGAGAACAGCAAGGACAGGAGAACGAGACGCAAAGTCACCAAAATCCACACCACCACTATACAGCAAGTCCAGTAAGCTAGTATTCAGGACTGTGGACACTGGACGGTTCACCAAAGAGCACACACTTTTGTAGAGCAAGGACTGCATTGCTATTTTGTTGGCTTAACAGGAGTTAAATCTCATTCCATAATGTTGCCAATTAATAGAGCCAAACCATTTATAACCAATGTGAAACCTTCTAAAGAAAACCCCTTCCTGTATGTCTTATTAAGGCATCATAAAGAGGAGGGGATCTCCAGGGATCCCGTGTATAAGTCAGAGTGGAGAATCATTAACCATGAATAACAGACCGAACAAGTCTATCCATGACCTGATTCACAATTAATTTGAATGGCCAACATGTAATATTACACCTGCAATGGCTGACCTGTGCTAGTAAGTCAGTCGCCCGGCTTTCATTTAAAGTGATACTGTCACTTGAAATACATGTCATCAGATATGTCAAAGATGATTGATCAAAGGGGTCTCACTGCCAAGACCTGGAGACACAGCCAGGAAGAGCTTGTGACGGCACACGTCTTGATGACATGTCAAAAGTTATTTCAAATGAGAGTAGCACTTTAAAAAAGGAGTTAGGAAACCCCTTTAACCCATTAGTGACCGCCAATACGCCTTTTCACAGAGGTCGCTAATGGTCCGATACATACCTCTTTTTACAGCACATGTATCGGAAGGCTATGCCGCATTCCTGTGCCAGCATCGCATGGGATCTGGCGATCAGCTGATCTCCCGATGTAACTAGTTTGACCTGTTAAATGTTGCTGACAAATCATGACAGCGGCATGTAATGGGTGCCGGTGCCATCTACTTACTGATTGGACATCCTGCGATAAGGTCCGGGCTTCCGACTTGTCTCTTTGGCAATCCTGGTAGATTTTTGAAGGCCACTGGGATTGCCATGGATATGCCTTCACACAGCTATGCCGATGGCTGTGTAGATTGCCTGTCAGAATAATGCTGACATATACAATACACTGCACTACAGTAGTAGTGTAGTGTTTTGTATCAGTGATCAGATGATCACTCATTCATGTACACTAGTATAAAAGATAAAAATGTGCACTAAAACATAATAGAATAAATCCCCCCATCCTACCCCCCCAATTAAAGTCATTTATACCCCATACAAAATAAATTGCTACTTAAAACATAAAAAACACTAAAAAGTATATATGTTTGGTATCGTCACCTCTATCATAACCCAATCTATAAGACCATATAATAATTTTTTACCACATGCTGAATAGCGTAAGTTTAATATAGAGAAAAAATTATAATCAAAAAGTTTTATAAACCTGAAACTGTCCTGCGGAAAACACGACCACAAACAAAACAAAAATAAAACAAACGGTATGACTCTTGGAAGGTGGCAATGAAAAAAGTATAAAAATAGCTTGGTCATGAAGGCCCAGCATAGGCCGGTCACTAAGGGGTTAAAGGGGTCCGACTGCTGGGATTCCCATGATCCTGAAAATGGAGGAAAATTGTCCCCTGAAATAATGGAGCGCAGCTGCAGTTCTCCATTCATATTCAATAGCGCTTCCGCACATTGCCGAGCTCAGCACTCCCAGCAGTCAGACCCCCACCCATCATCTAGTTACACTCTATTCTGCAAAAACTATCGACTTTTAATGTTGGTGCTGTATAAAACTGAGACTAGACAGGATTGCCAGAGAATAAGTCAATGTCCCTTACATAACATTTATCTATCTATGATATTTTTGTATTTTGCTGAAAGGTACATGCCCTTCCCCTTAGGATTTAGTATAGAGTTGACCGCAAAAGATTTCAGTAGTGGTCTCATCTCCAAAGTGAATGGAGACCCTTTTATACACTGATGAATCTTAAAGGAAATGTATCATAAGGCAATGGTGTATTGTTTAAATAATGTTTTTAATGTATTTAAGGCAAATATATATTATATAAGAATTTTTGGTGAGATAGTTTTTCTAATTTTCCATTTTACTATCTATATCATAAAATATTCCTGAAATCTTGCCATTTATACGGCTCGATTACCTGCCACGCCTCGCCTGCCGTCACTAGCAACCAAGCCAGGGGTAGCGACCTGGGGGTCGCCTGCGGCAGCAAGTCCATCCGGCCTTGCGGCGGGCTCTGGTGAAAACCAGCGGCCCCTTAGACTCCGCTCCCTGGTGAGGTTAGTGCCATCGCTGGTGACGGCCCAGTGGATCCACTACTCCAGGCGTTACAGTAGGCTCCAACCATGGATCTCGGCGAGGTGCCTTATATCCGTGACATAGCCCGAGTGGTCGCCCAACAGGCTCAACAAATCCAGCAACAGTCACAGCAGATCCAGCAACTCACTGCCGCCTTACAGCAGCATACTACAGCCCAGCGCACACCACCTCCTGCTGCTTTTTCTACACTTCGACTGGCTCTCCCAAGCAAATACTCTGGTGACTCCAAGTTGTGCAGAGGATTCCTGACTCAGTGCACTATGCATATTGAACTTCTAAGCAGTCAGTTTGCCACCGAGCGCTCTAAAGTGGCTTTCATCATCAGCCTATTGGAGGGTAGAGCTCTGGCCTGGGCCACGCCGCTGTGGGACCGAGATGACCTTGCTGCTGCCAATCTCCGTACCTTCCTAGTCGAGTTTCGCTCCGTCTTTGAGGAACCTGCCCGTGCCTCTTCAGCTGAAACTGCTCTCCTCAACCTCTCTCAAGGGAGCTCCTCTGTTGGTGACTACGCCATCCAGTTCCGCACCCTGGCGGCAGAATTAGACTGGAATGAGGCCACTCTAATAGCCACCTTCAAGAAGGGCCTGTCCAGTCGGGTGAGAGACGTGCTTTCCGACCTACCTACCTCCCTGAACGAACTCATCCTACTGGCCACCAGGGTCGATACTCGTTTTTCTGAGAGAGAAGAGGAGGTCTGGCATGAACGGCGACTAAGCCTGTCCCGTCGCCATCACCAGCTGGCGCCGGTCTTCCAGAATCCTGACGTTCCGGTGTCCCAGTCGACTCCTGAGATTCCTATGCAGGTGGAACGGGCTCACCTGACGCCTGATGAAAGAATTCATTGTCTGGAGCTGAATCTCTGCCTCTACTGCGGTGGTTCGGATCACTTTCGGCTGAGATGTCCCCAACGTCCTCAAGCGTCCAGGAAACGCCAGCACCTAGGTCCGGTGGGAGAGGTCTCCCTAAGTGTGAATGCCACCTCTCCAAAGTTGTCTGTGCCAGTTTCCATCCAGACACCCTCAGGACAAACCCACCAGATTATTGCCTTTCTCGATTCTGGGTCAGCAGGCAATTTTATTGCAGCTACATTGGTCCAGAGATGGCGGCTACCCGTGACCCCACTAGCCAGACCCCTGACTATCTCCACTCGGTCACGGGCGAGATTCTTACCGACCATGTGCACTACCAGACCGCACCTCTAGTCCTCCAGGTGGGCACTTCACATCTGGAAAAGATCTCCTTCTACGTCCTGCCCCATTTTTCTTCCACCATCCTCCTGGGACTCCCTTGGCTGCAATTACATGCCCCTAAGCTGGACTGGAGAACCGGGAAGATTCTTAGTTGGGGTCAGGACTGTTCCAACCAGTGTCTAAGGTCACCTCAGCCCAAGTACTCTATGTTGTCACCCGAGCCCGCCAAGCCTTTGTCTGGCCTACCGGCGGAATACCAAGACTTGCCTGATGCCTCCATCTGCAGGCAAGAAAGAGGGGGAGGCCAAAGGGGGGGTACTGTCACGGCCGCGGCGGCGTCCCGTGTTCCAGGCCGCCGCCGCGACCTCCTCCTGCCCCATGCAGCCGCCGGGGTCCTTGTGCAGGGACCCGGCGCTGCTGCTAGTTCGGCCCCTGGGGGCGCCTCACCTCTTCTCCGCTCCTGTCTCCGTCTGTGTCGGCCGACGCGCGCGTCCCCGCCTCCTAGGGCGCGCGCGCGCCGGCTGTCTCAGATTTAAAGGGCCAGTCCGCCCCTAATTGGTGTTGCACACAATCACTCCCTATAAATTCCAACCCTGCCCCACTACAGGTGTTGGAGCCTCTATATGCTTCCCATAGCGTTTGGCCCAGCTCCCTTCAGTCCTTGTCCCTAGTCCTTGCCCGCTGCCTTCCCATTGTTCCTGAGTCCTGTCCGCCACCTGCGAGCACGTCTACTATTCTCTGCCTGCACTATCTCCTGCCTACTGCTCCTGACACGCCTCGCCTGCCGTCACTAGCAACCAAGCCAGGGGTAGCGACCTGGGGGTCGCCTGCCGCAGCAAGTCCATCCCCGCCTTGCGGCGGGCTCTGGTGGAAACCAGCGGCCCCTTAGACTCCGCTCCCTGGTGAGGTTAGTGTCATCGCTGGTGACGGCCCAGTGGATCCACTACTCCAGGCGTTACACCTACCTGTTCCCCATTGACTGGAGCCGCCTCTGAAGCTTCTTAACCCATCTCTGAAGTGACAGGCTGCTCACCCAACCTTTGAACGAGATGGGACAGAACTGGGTGTAGAAGCTGCAGTGGCAGCTCCGGTCAGTGGGGGAAAGGCAGAAGGACACCGAGGAGCAATGACAGGTAAGTATGCAGCCTTTTAAGTATAATATTTTTTATATACTTTAATTAAAAGTCACCAAGCATTGGATCGCCACTCTAGGACCCCCGCTATGTTCCGGGAACTTCACAGCCAACATCATGACCTGGTTGATGCACTGCCCACTCAGCCAGTCAGTGACTTGGGCGGGACATCGCAGTCACTGATTGGCTGACCGAACGATCAGCTGGATTAGCATTTTCCCCCATGTCGTGACATCATCAGTACTCGGGGGGATACCAGACCCTGTGGTGTGGCATGGGGAGAGGTAGGTATTGCTTGGTTGTTATGTTCCTTCCTGCCCCCGCTGCCGGTCAATTATTTAAAATCGCCAAACTTCTCCTTTAACCAAATTTTATGCACCTTATGGAAAAACAGCAGAACCATCCGATTCTTTTCTAATCGTTATACATGGAAACACCATAAACACCAGCACATATTGATGCTGAGCGTTCGCTTCTATCTAAAGGGAAGAGAACGGTAATGACTGCCTCTAATTTTACAGCTTTTCTCTACTCACAGACGTTCCCTCGTATGTGTCAGTCATGGAAGTCAGAGGTAGCAGCGGGAAACAACAGCTCCATTCTGAGAAGATGATTGTTCCATAAAAACCCCAGATTATAGAGGAGAAGGCTGCTTAGCGCTAATATCATTCAGGAGTAATTGATGCTTTAGGAACTTTTATCCCTTTTTTTTGTGTGTGTCTTACTTTGTTCCTGGCGAGACATCACATACAGTATAATAACTTTATTCTTAGGATTAATATGTTACTGTGATTATGTGATTGTGATATTAATTTAGCTCTTTCAGAAGTGCATCATTTTGGTATCTGCAAATTATTATTAATATCCTTGTATTTTTTTTTATTTAATTTATTTGAAAGAAAGGGTAAATTGCAAATTCTAGGATTCTATGACGATAAGCGGCGGCATTCATGGAAAATATTACGCCTGCCAATCATTTCTACCATCTTATTTTTTTCCTTACAATATATGATTTTTATCAATGATATGTGAACATAACCCTTTAGTGACTATACTGTTTTTTCTTTTTAGAGAAGTCACCAATTGCCGCAATCAGATTTGCTAAATCTTTTAAGGTTCTCAAGTTATCAATACAGAAAGTTGCAACAACATCTGAAAACATTCCCTGTTTGATATATTCAATGTGTTGTCCATGGTGCTGAACACAGAGCTAAAGCCACTTGTTATGAATGTTTGATAACTTTTTGTAAATCTGGCAAATGAAATCAAGACAAATTGGTCTTCTTTGATATGCTACATGACCACCTTCCTGCAGTAAAAATTTGCCTTTGATCCAATATGGCAGCTTTCGAGACGGCGACCATGTTCCAGACATAGCATAAAAGGTAGACCCCCTCACTTACTGGGGTATTAAGATACAGTATTTTACCTTTTGTTTCTGAAATAAAATGGTGTTCTGAGTCTCACCTAATATTATTATATGTTGTATTATACTGGTTAAAAAATGTTTTTAAAACATATTTAATATCATCACCCAACTTATAAAGCTATATAATTATTTAACCCACTTGCGATAATTCACCAAATATGTAATATTTTGTAATTCTGCCTTCCGAAAATTAGACCATTAAAAAGAAGTTCTCCCACAAAAAACAAGCCCCAACCCAGCTTTTTCAAGAAGTAAAATAAAATAAAAAAAAAGCTGTATCCATGCTTACCAGGTAGCCTTAGGGCTGCATCTATCTCCTGGGGGGGGGGGGGTGTCACACAAACCAAGACTTACAAGACTTATTGACACAAAATTTTGCATTGGGGCCGAAGAACTTTAAGCCATACTCACATGTTAGAATAAGGCTAATTCTTGGAATATACCAGGTGTGAGATGGTAAAGTGTGGGGACCACGTGAGATGGCATCTTGACAGCGACCTTTTTATACCACAAAGCTACCCTCCTTCTCCCCCTTCCCCTTGTTCCAACCCTACGGTCCCCAGTGTAAGAACTATAATAGGCACAACTTACTATGTGCTAGTGTGGAGTGAGCATGCTTAGTCAAGCACTGTGCTCAATTGAGCATTGGGGTGCTCGACCGAGCGATCGGACAAAGGTGATCAGACACCATCAATAACTGACGGCCAAATGATTGTTCCGCTGCTAGTTATATCTCCGCCTGCCGCAGTAAGTTTTTGCATTTTTGTTCAAATTTTTTGTATATTTTGTCCCTTGAAGGGATGTGTAAAGAAAATATTCAAATAGGAATGAAAAAAAATTGCAATAGGTTTCTGCAAGACTCACAAGTAAAGAATTACTTGAAGGGGAACCAGACACCCTCTGCCAGTCTCCCATTGAGTTCAATGGGGGATTGTTACTCGAGTCAAGAACTTGAGTATTGAAAAATTCTAGACTTGAGTAACAAGCTTGTGAACCTTTTAGTGCTTGATTAACAACACTACTATGTACCGATAGACAGGTCCAGATATGACTGCTACCTCTGCTATGGCTATGTACTCAGTACATCCTGCCCTGATGCCTCAAAGATTTCCACCTCCTAGTGTATGTACAGTATATTGAATATGTTAGACATCAGCAGTAGATGTACATACTCCATGCACATTGCCCACGCTGGGATTTGAACCCAGAACCAAATGGCCCCAGCACTAACCATATATGATTTTTTTTATCATTGTTTTAAATAATCCCATAAAGAACAACATAAACAAGGGCGACTTTGTTTGAGAATGTTGTGTGACTGTGCGCTCAGCTGATTATTCATGAGGCTTTGGGAGATGTAACTACTTGAGCCAATTTACTGTAGCCTACTTAGCATATTAATAAACACTCCTGATTTAATGCATTGGAAAGCATGTGTCGCCACTAGGAATACAGAAAGCAGCGCGCTCCAAGAACACATGCTGTTTTAATATACTGTCTATGTAAATAAAAAGAAAACCGTAGCCTTTAGTCTTCTCCATAATGGACTATGTAGGATTTGGCTACAGTCGTGGTTTAGAATTCGATATTAGATTGAGATACGCCTTTGCATTGTGTGTTTGGCTCCGACGATGAGCGTTCAGCCTTTAAGAATTTTTTTTTTTTCAAAAAGACTTAATAGTCAGGTGATTTTTTTTTTTTTTTTTTGTAAGACACTACATCAGAATTATTTGATACACCACTAGGGACTGGATTTTATGGTGAGCTCAGATGCTATGGCTGCCGCTACAGTTGATTGCTTCGGAAAGTAGCAGCATAAAATGTGAATTACATAAATTGTTATTTGCCGTAATAGGTCCTATTTTTACCACGGAGCACTAGAGAGAGCGCTGAGCTTTCTATGTTCATAGCAAGAATAAATTATTTTAAGTATAAACCTATAGCGGTTAGTAGGAGCAGATACCGTGTCTCCCGTCAAGCTCAAATCCTCTAATGAAAAAATTGGATTTCATCCATAAAGTATACATATATTTGGGGTTTTAAAAACAACCAGGAGCAGAAGAAGATACACAGAAAGAAATGTATATTTTATGCCTTGTACTTGTAGGAGGCTGAAATGGTTTCAGTCATATTGTATCTATAGGTTGGCCGTGAGAGATAAGTTCTGTTCCTCAGATGCTATAGAAGGAAGCCCCTGTCCGGTAGCCCCGATCCAGCCAGTAAAACTAACAATGTTGATGCTCTATTTGTAACTTGGATACTGTGTTGTGTGCTGTTTGTGCACTTTTTACTAGGGTTGTTAAGCTTAGAGTGGCTGCTGTAGCTTTAGAATTACACAGGAACAATAGACCCAACTGGGAGACCTAGTAAAGGTTTTGCTGAGTTGCTAAGTATAAGGCCTCCCCCGAAAGTAAGACCTAGCAAAGTTTTTGTTTGGAAGCATGCCCGCCGAACAGAACACTAGCTGTGATCCTTTTTAACCCTCTGCCGTTGTCACCTACCTTCACCATCCGTTGCAGAGCAGCTGCATGCAGGGCATGCAGACCATCACCTGCTGCCAACCCCGATTTTCCCTTCCGTGGTTGTCAGTTGTAAATGTGCAGGCAAGGCATCAAGAGACCCGTCGCCTGCCGCCAGGGCCGGATTAAAGGGAGGGCACCAGGGGCACGTGCCCAGGGGCCTCCATCACTAGGGGGCCTCCACCAGCCCAAACCCTGAAGTGGTGTCTAGGAGCCAGTCCCACGCGCAAAAAGCATGTGGAAACCCTACCTGGACACAGCACTGGGCACACTGCATGCTGTCCAGGGAGGGAGGGAGGTGTAGGGTTAATCCTGTGTAAACATCTCACTCCCGGCAAGCTCAGACTCCCCCCTGGTGGGTCTTTGAATGGATTCTTCCTGTCAAGCTTCTGGGTGCCTGTCTCCTGCAGAGGTCCTCACTCCCCCCTTGCCCCTCCCCCTCACTGAGGAGAGGACAGCGTGGGACCTTAGCAAGGAAACCTGATCTCTCCAGCAGGGATGTGATATCATGGAGCATGATGGAGATTCTGTCAAAGTGGCTTTCAGGCTGAAGGAACAGAGAAGAGCCAGAAGAGAAAAGACCTGTCATCTGCTCAGATCAGGTGAGTATGAGGCTTTGTTTTGTATTGGCACATCAGAGCAGGGATATATATTATAAGGGCATATATCAGAGCAGGGATATATACCATAGGGGCACATATCAGAGCAGGGGGCATATACTATGGGGGCATATATCAGAGCAGGGGGCATATACTATGGGGGCATATATCAGAGCAGGAGTATATATATATATATATATATATATATATATATAGCCTGTGTGCAGCATATGACAAATAGCCTGTGTGCAGTGTATGATATATAGCCTGTGTGCAGCCTATGATATATAGCTTCTATGATATATAGATTCTACACAGCCTTTAAGTACTTTCTGGGTGCTCTTTACTGCCTCAGGTAGTTTATATGGTTGGGAGCTGAAGATAGGACTTTCTGGGAAGTCCAGGTTCTGCCTGCAATTCACAACTGCACATGCTAGCTGTGGTGGCTGACACAGTGGGCAAGAGAGCACAGAAAGTGCTAAAGTGCTGTGTTCTCACATTTAATTAAGTGGGATCACACCGCAATGCTCACCCCTCCCCATCCTGTCTCTAGGGCCTGGCATCTTCCTCTGGACTGCAGCCTCTAGGGACCATCATATGCAGAACAGAGGAGGATGCTGAGCCACACAGCTAGGAGTTAGGAGGGGTAGGTGCTAAGTCCCCTACAGTAATCAGCCACTTATATAGATTGCTGTATGGTTTATTTGTGGGGGAAGAAAATGGGGGGAGCCCCCAACAAAATTGTTGCCCAGGGCCTCCACCAACCTTAATCCGGCCCTGCCTGCCGCTATGCCAATTGTCCCCTTGTCCCCTACCACCAGATGCAGAGCTGCACACAGGCTGCTGTTATCCCATCGCCTGCCACCATACCGTATGCTGCCCCTGCTGTGCTGTATGAGTGTGCTGTGGAGAGCTCCCCCTGGTGGCTGGAAGCCACCATACCATAAACTTTGTCCCTGCTGCGCATGTGACATGTCAATTCTTCTTCATGGAAAATAAGACATCCCCTGAAAATAAGACCTAGCACATCTTTGGGAGCAAAATTTATATAAGATGCAGTGCCCCGGGGCTTTTTGGTCTATTGCCGGGTCAGCTGGTACAATGGTGTGGTAGCTCAGTGGGTCTAGGGTCATTTGGGCCAGGAGTAGTATAGGACCCATCCTGAACAGTTTGGCTCCCTGGCCGCAGAGCCCAAAGACCAACACTTGAAAAGTGGAACAGTTGCAGAAACTTTGTGCGATACACGTGTACTTGGCAAAAATACTGTTTAGTGCAATACAAGAAACAATACTTGAGGTTTCTTAGGTGCTTGTATTTGAGGTGGAGACGAGGTGCTTGTGAGAGAAGGTTTTGCAGAAGAGAGAGTAGAGGAGACAGGGTGCCTGAAGGGCCTTGTCCAATTAATAATGTACTCTGCCTGGAACAGTTTGAACTGAGGAAAAAGTATAGAGAACACTCATACTCACATATAGACTGTGTCTGACTGCCTTTTGCCCTACAGTAGCGGGCTACCCATCCTGCAGGATAGTATGACCCTCAGGCCTAGTTATCTGGGCTACGCATACCTCCAAGACTTCCCAGTTGTCTTGCGATGCACAGTGGAATACCTAGACTTGTAGTAACTTCGTTCCACTGGGGTCAGTTCCTTCTAGGTATCTGCCCTTTTAGAAAGGTTCCTGGCTTGGACAAGGTGTTCCTTCTTCTGGCTACTCTCCCCCTTTGTACTTTCTAGCACTACATAGTAGATGTGTCTCCCATAAAGGGAATCTGTGACTTGCTTTCTTGTGTCCCCGACATTAGACCTTGCCTAATCCAGGCCCTGGCTTAACTTCAGCAGAGACTTGATTCTTATTTGCTTCCTCACACACTAACTCCAGACTGAAGACTGACTCCTCTTACTGGGACCTAACTACTTATTACAGGGGTCTGACCAAAGCCTACTGTGATGGGAGTGGAGTTGTGTGTGCAAAAAGAGAGAAGACAGCGGATAGGATAGAGACTGGAGGGAAAGCACCTGCACCTATAAGTGGATAAAACATCACATGTGACATAAAAACAGTTAACCCATTAGTCTCTGCGATGCCCTGGCCCCTGGGGGCCACTTCCACAGTGCTGGTGTTATGAGCGGGCAATGACCGGGGCAGCTGCAGGGGTTATACTTGTCACGGTATAGGCCTGAGGGCAGCACAGCTGTAGGGCCGGTCTGTGGAATCTGCGGGTGATGATGGGCATGCGATTCTTCGCTGCACCTAGTCAGGGCACCAGTTAGTGGACACCAATGCCAGGGTTCAGTAACAGCGGTTTTATTATAGATGAGGTAACTAGTAGCAACAGTTCTGTCCGGATGCAACCGGGTATATAGCAGGCTTTGACAAATAAAGCAGGAGTGGTGCTGCATAGGCTGTGAGAATACGTGCCGGATGATGGGAGTAGGAGTATGAGAGAAATAGCGTTGCTGGGTGGATTAGCCTGAGAATAATACTTGCTGTGAATCCTTGTAGCGATGAGGAGAGATAACGGAATGACACCCAGATGAGAGAGAAGACTCCGGACACTTGAGCAGGCAGATACAGCCGAAGACTTGAATACTGCAAAGCACCTGATCCACACTTCTAGTGGTGAAGTGGGAGCTGCAGAGAAGAAGCCCAACTCCTCTGAGGCAGGAGAGGGACGACACACATCCTCCTTGCTTGAAAGCAGGGGGAAGACCAACTTGTTAGGAGGAAGTGGGAGGTCACATGGTTGCTCTTGGCCAGAGCTAGTCAGCCATTGGAGGAACCATGGTTACAGGGCACTGGCATGGTCACGTGATCAACAGCCTTGCATACCACTGTACACTGTAATAATACACAGGAATACACATGAGAATGCACATTACCAGAGAATACTAGGGGAAAACCAGCAGCAGTTGCAGTGCAAACACTTACCAGAACAGGCATTGACACAGCAAGAGAAATGGCCATAATAGGAGTAGTAGTCTGCATGTTCTGGGACACTGCATACCTCCCTTGCAAATTTGAGCCGACCTCGGCGAATCTAGAAGGCAGCAAACATGAATAGACTGGACAATCAAACAACAGGAATGAATGATGAGAGTGAGTGTGATGAGGTGTGTGTTTCCCACGCCCAAGGCACAGGTGAGAAGAGAGAATGAGAAACCCTAGTGGCAGGACTTCACCTAGGGGTGCCTAACATACTCTGGCGACCAGGTAGCTAGTGCGTGAACCATCTGACATGTAAGCCAGGACAACTCAACTGCTGGCGGGTGACCCTCAATATTCCAGCCAGTTAGACAGTAGGTTTTCTGTTAAATGTGTTACCCTACTGGAAAAGAGAACTGTGAAGACCTGTGTACTACCTTGGCATGTCTGAGTAGTGTCTTGGATACCTGGAAGAGAAAAGAACAAAATAATAAAAGCAAACATACATGGGGAGCTCCCTTTCATACCACTCAATCACACACACAAGCACTCCACAGGCCAAACACACGACAAGATATCCAAAGTGCGATATGTATGGACAAGTGTGAAGGTTAGGTATGACTATGTGTGATAACTACTGTGTTGGGACAAGACGGAGGCGAACAAATACTTGAAACAAAAAGGAAGGGAAACACAAAAGACAACAAATACTGCGAGGTCTTGAGGAGAACTGGCTCATATGAATCTGAATGAAAATCTGAGAGAAATCTGAATGAAAATCTGAGAAAAATCTGCATCTGAACTGGCTCAACTAAATCTTTCCAGCTATAGAGATAATATAGACAATAATGAGACTGGATGAGAAAATACACTCCTACATAAACTGGACTTTCTCTGAGGTATATGTAAACTGACTTCTCTTACTCAGAGGAGGAGCTATCTGACTTAGACACTGGAAAAATATACTGTTTTACAAAAGAGGCGTTCTACTCTGAGGCTATCTAAGTAACCTTGTGCTTACTCAGAGGAGGAAATACAAAGACTTTGATAACACTGAAATGCCATAGTAGAAAAAAAAAATGCAATAATGAAATAAGTGCAATAATACCCTGTGTGGAACACACAATCACAGGAAAGTGCATTAGGAAGGAATGGGTTAAGTGTCTCTGTTAGGTAGAGTCTCTTTTAGGCAATTGGAACATCGTCCATGTAAAAGGCTCTGGGACAGGCACTAGAGAACCTTTTGTTATTGTAAGTGTCCATCAGCTCATGGCTGGTAAGTACAGGGAACTTGGTCAGGAGGACCAGGCACGAACCTTAAACGTTGCATAGCAGGAACCTGAAACAAAACAGTCATATGAACAGTTACAGTGAGAACAGTTAGGACGGCCATGACGGCCTAGCTTCTCAGAGAAGCTTACTCTTGCCCGGGGTGTGGAGGATCAGTCGGCTGCCAGATAGCAACCGAGGCTTCCCCGTTGGCGGCCATGACCTCTGCCCGATGATGCTCCCAGAGGGCTTGGAGCTGGTGACGCCAGGCATGCAGAATGGCAGCCTTTTGGACCTCCTCTGGATCCAGGGTGCCCTCCGGGGACACTGGAGCAGTGTCCATCTCGTCTGGGGAGTCCTCCTCAGCCTGGGTGAGCTGCGAGTCTGGAGGCTCTTCCTTGTAGCCGGAGAGACGGGAGAAGCCGATGAGGAACTGCACCCCTGTGGCAGCTGCGGGCATAGGAATAGTACCACCGGGGATGGAGTGACCGGGTCCCGGAGGAATGCTGGTCTCAGGTATGGTCCCCTCAGTCTGATCAGCAGAGGTCGGGATGAAGGCCCGGCGAAGACTTCTGTCATCCGACGGGGCAGCGCCCCAGCTGGTGTCGCTGTAGGATGGGAGCGGTGCTAGCAGGCAGGCAGGATTGCTCCCCGGCAGCTCCGGCATCACTGGTGCTGCGGCTGCAGGCAAACGTTTCTCGGGGGCCGCCATCTTGTCACGCTCTGGCCGGAACTTGTAGCAGGAAGGGGAGGAGCGCCAGGCTGGAGGATCAGGTTCCAGAACCTGCCCAGCAACAGTGACGTCATCCGGCCCAGGCAGCAACCAGGAGCAGTCAATGGAAAGTCTATGGCGCCAGGCGATTCCCGCGCTTTGGCAGCATGGCTGTTAACCCCCTCCTCACCGGGGTATGGCGCAGCCAGAAATTGAAGAATAAGGCGGCCATCTTGTGTACAGTTTAGGGCCCAAACACTTCGATCACCCCCATAGTAATCGGCAAAGTCTCTGGGGGGGAGTAGCAGTACAGTTCTGGGGACACTGACAGTTGGCACAACACAGTCTGTATCCTGTTCGTGACGCCAAAAATGCGATGCCCTGGCCCCTGGGGGCCACTTCCACAGTGCTGGTGTTATGAGCGGGCAATGACCGGGGCAGCTGCAGGGGTTATACTTGTCACGGTATAGGCCTGAGGGCAGCACAGCTGTAGGGCCGGTCTGTGGAATCTGCGGGTGATGATGGGCATGCGATTCTTCGCTGCACCTAGTCAGGGCACCAGTTAGTGGACACCAATGCCAGGGTTCAGTAACAGCGGTTTTATTATAGATGAGGTAACTAGTAGCAACAGTTCTGTCCGGATGCAACCGGGTATATAGCAGGCTTTGACAAATAAAGCAGGAGTGGTGCTGCATAGGCTGTGAGAATACGTGCCGGATGATGGGAGTAGGAGTATGAGAGAAATAGCGTTGCTGGGTGGATTAGCCTGAGAATAATACTTGCTGTGAATCCTTGTAGCGATGAGGAGAGATAACGGAATGACACCCAGATGAGAGAGAAGACTCCGGACACTTGAGCAGGCAGATACAGCCGAAGACTTGAATACTGCAAAGCACCTGATCCACACTTCTAGTGGTGAAGTGGGAGCTGCAGAGAAGAAGCCCAACTCCTCTGAGGCAGGAGAGGGACGACACACATCCTCCTTGCTTGAAAGCAGGGGGAAGACCAACTTGTTAGGAGGAAGTGGGAGGTCACATGGTTGCTCTTGGCCAGAGCTAGTCAGCCATTGGAGGAACCATGGTTACAGGGCACTGGCATGGTCACGTGATCAACAGCCTTGCATACCACTGTACACTGTAATAATACACAGGAATACACATGAGAATGCACATTACCAGAGAATACTAGGGGAAAACCAGCAGCAGTTGCAGTGCAAACACTTACCAGAACAGGCATTGACACAGCAAGAGAAATGGCCATAATAGGAGTAGTAGTCTGCATGTTCTGGGACACTGCATCTCCTTCAGCCGTGCTTCACAGAATACATATAATACAGAGTAGCACCTAGTGGGGACAACACTAACTACAGCGAATACCTCGTCCCCATCTGTGTGAACCCAAGGGAGTTACCTTACTCAGGTGAAATAGAACTTAGGGTCACTACACCATACCGGGTCACTACAAAGACACTGTCTTATTTTCAGGGAAACACGGTATACAGGTGTAGGCTCTGGACACAGGGCCCCAACCAGCTCACTGCCAACCGAAGCAAATTCAGGGACTCACTCAAAGGTAGAGGTAAATGTCAACAGGTACAGAAGTATAATGTCCAGCACAAGAAATATCTCAAATTCCAAGAAATCCTTTATTGGTCCGCACCATAAAAACAGCTAGGAGACAAAAATAGCAGGAGTCTGACATGTTTTAGTTAAGCAACCTTAAAGGGGGTTGTTCACCAAAAAAGTTTTTCTTACCAATCAACTGGTCCCAGCAAGTGCCAGAGATTTGTAACTTACTTGTAACTATTAAAAACTACTATTAAAAAATCTCAAGTCTTCCAGTACTTATCAGTTGCTGTATGTCCTGCAGGAAGTGGTGTATTCTTTTCAGTCTGACACAGCGCATGGACAAAGGCCATGGACAAAGGTGACACTAAGGAACTAAACAGCCATGATTAAATTCATGAATAATTTCCTGAGTCCTCAAAACTCTTCTCATAGAACTTGTTGCCTGATAAGACTGTGTGCGTGTTACTATGAGAGGCTCCATTCTCAGCCTCTATTGGTTTTTCCATCAGATTTGGCTGGAACAATATCACAGCAGGCTGCCCTCTTCCTTCCATCAAACCAACAGACATCACCATGATACTCACAGGAACCCATTAGAAGTCAATGGGGTAAGTCAGGAGATAGTAATATATGTCATTTCTGTTATAATGGAGACCATTGCAGTGCTGGGATAACAATATCTGCAGCCATTAGGATGTGCATTTTAGTCACTATGGTCTTTCTGGTTGTGGCCACCATAACCCTATAGTACATTCAGGGATGAAGAAGACCACCCGTATACTGAGGCTGGGGCCACTAATATCTACTATATACTATTAGGCTATGCTTTGAAATACTATTAGGCTATGCTATGAAATGCATTGAAGTTAATGAAACAACAGCCATTATTTTAACACAATGTATTGAAAAATGTCAGTCGTTCAATACATGTGTGAGAACAAGGGGCATTGTTTTAATAAAAAAACAAAAATGAGTTGTGTGAACATGGCCTTAGACTGTATGCTTAAATCTTCCATCCTCTCATTACTTTTAGATAGACAGACTGGTGGATATTCTGGTGAACCTTCATTGTGGTTTTCTTTCCTTGTGTACAGAGATGAGCAAATTTACAAAATGCTCATCTTTACTTGTGTATCAAGAAAATTTGCATTTAATAAAAAAAAAAATGTAAAATCAGCTGGTGTCAGAAAGTTAAAAAGGTTTTTAAATTACCTTTATTTTAAAATCTTAAGTATTTCAATACTTATCAGCTGCTGTGTGGTGTCCCACCACAGGTTTTGCTATTGGTTACACCCTTCGCAAAAGCCTTTACTTATTGCAAGTAAGTGGTGATGTGGTAGTGATAAAGTTTTGCCACTAGATGTTGCTGTTTTAGGTATGTGTACTCAGTTGCTGCACAGCTAAAGTATGGAAAGAGTTATTGTTTACTTACGTGTCACATGGATCTGTGAACCTATGGGTGTATCTTCTTCTTCTGTCCTATCATCTCTTACTTTACTTCTTCTTTATGCACTCTTCACCCAGTCACAGCGCACCTTAAAGGGAGCTGTAGATAGGAAATCATGTGGGTAGAGGAAGTATAGGGGTCTTTTTGTGTTGGACGTTGTAGGGGAAGGAAGCAAGAAAGAAAGCTCCCTACAGTGGTTCCTTTGGGCCCTGGCCCTCTGCCAGGTCCCCCAGCCTAAGAAGAGGGGTCTTTGGTCACTAAACTTTGTAGAGCTAGGACGCACCTAACAGTTTCTCTTCAAGTAATGTTACTAGGCACTATGCAGTGTTAAAACCCTCACAGGAGAGGACACGCCAGAGATAATCTTAACCCACGCCGTGGGCTAGGAGAGTCACAGTGCAGGACAGTATCCACGACAGCAAAAAGCTAGGGACTGATCCGGATAGAGCAAAGTTGCTAGAACCCTATGAACTCTATCTCGCAGCGCGATTGTCAGAAGAAAACCCTCAGCATTCCGCTCATTCCAGGTAACAGGGCCTGGGGCTTGTGTCACCCTCTAGGACGGGTCCCCCGACACTGGTAGGGCAACAGGTGGTTCATTTCAACCAAGTTCGATGCACGGGCATAAGTGTTCTCTCTCAAGTATTCTTATCTCTACCTCATCCTCCAACAAAGAATACACCACTTCCTGCGGACGTACAGCAGCAGATAACTACTGGAAGACTTAAGATTTTTAAATAGAAGTAACTATTGGGAGTAGTCTTTTCTTTTAGTTATGTTATAATGTAATATGTGTACTATCATTAACCAGCCACTGGATCCATTCAGAGAACTGAACAATAACTTGTATTCACACCATTTCCGCCAGGATTTTTGATGCCAGTCACTTTGTAAAATATGTTTTATTCATTCCTGTGGAAGGCAAAGTAGATTTGGACATTTATGTCAGAGATACCCAGGTTATGTGATGATTTATCTACCATTGGAATTTTCCGAAGATCTCCAGGAGACCCATTATTCTTTGACTCTTTTACATTAATTAAAGTAAATCTGCTCTGAGATCATCCTTTTCAGAATAGCGTATAGTAAATCTATGGAGGGCTACCTCAGCGATATGCATTACGCCTGTGATGTATGATCCGAATTCATCATTATCCAAATGACAGCGCTGCACTGTTGTCAATGGGACGTAATTTACAATTGTCAGAGGCGGCGAATTCGGTTGTAAAGAATACATCACGGGAATATAGTCTAGTGGCAGATAAAGTATATTCTGTTATTATGATATGTAGAACAATGGGACCCGATAGCTTGTTGTGTTTTTTTATGTATAATGATAAAATTCTGTTTAAATATTGTATAAGCCCAAGGTTTCAAACCAAATAGCAGCAGAGGGGAAAAGATTTTAATAGCGATCATGTTATTTTTAATAGAATAATAGAAATAGGTTGAACTGTATTATGATAATATATATTATTATACATTAATATAAGAATGATAGATAGATAGATAGATAGATAATAGATAGAAAGATAGATATCACGTTCTTACAACTAAAAAGCTGTATAATAATTGGGTCAAATGGCAAAATCTTGACTGCCTGCAGCCACCACTAGATGGAGCTCACTGCATAATTTTTGAACCTATGAAGACATACATTTTTTTGTAAGTTCAAATTGTATAACACATCAGGGGGTAAAGTGATCCCCATCTGAGCCCTCTGTCCTTACTGTCCTAAGCAGCAGATCCCAACTGGGTGAAAGTCCTTACACTGCTAGGTTCTGGGGCCATCAATGGTGAGTACTCCAACAAAACCAATTGGCCACACATCAGACCTTTTAGACCACTGAGAGTATGTATGCACAGGGGCCTGCCAGGACCTTGACTCATAACGGATCTCGCTGAAAAACTCACAGCGAGATTTCTGCTGCGAGTCGATACGTGCGAACGTACCCTAAAGATAACTTTCATCATTTCATCTTTCATCTTTTCATCATTTCCCTCCTTACCATTACAGACTGGATCACAGTGAAAGGTGACTTATATGGATAAGGAAGGATGAAGCCAGTTGTACTGAAAGAGTAGTAGATACTTGGAACAAACTTCCAGCAGATGTGGCTGGTAAATCTACAGTAATTCAAATAAATCCTGCCTGGGATAAACATATATCTATCCCAAGATAAAAATACATGAAATAGTATAAGGAAGGACTAAACGGACTAGGTGGTCTTTTTATGTTGACAATTTTTTATGTTTAAGTTCTTCCCCTGCACATTGACCTTTCCACAGTTTACAGAGCATGCCTAGAAAACTTTTCTATAGAAGTCAATGAGTAACCTCCAGAGTATTCTTTCCTATGTCTGTGTGGTATGTTATCCCCGTCGAAGATATCCCTGCCGGAAGTGGTGCGCGCGCTGCAGAGATGAGTCCGATGCCCATAGAGAATGACGGCTCCATTCATTCTCTATGGGCATCGGACTCATCTCAGCTTTGGGCGCTGTTATCTCTGTCCCGAGACCGGTTCCAGGAGCGGGACTTGCAGGAAAGGGTAAGTATGAGGGGCTGCATCAGGGGGTCGGGCGGGCTCTGCGCCTGCGTCCCAGGTGACAGGTTCCCTTTAACAGATCAGAAGATAGTTGGAGTTGGACTTAAATGGGTTATAAAATATTAGAACAAGCACAGCTACTTTCTTGCAAAAACAGCACCACCCCTGACCTCAGGTTATGTGGGGTACTACAATTAAGCTCTATTCACTTCAATAGAACTGAGCTGTAAAACCTGCACCCACTGAGGAAAGGAGAATTGCTGTTTCTGGAAGAAAGTGGACATGTTTTTCTGTTCCTGGATAACCCCTTGTCCAATTTGTCCTTGGAGAATAAAAAGTTTAGGCCTCAGGAACAACTAGAAACTTCTCTATCACCTCACTCAGTATAGAATTTTTGTTTCCAGAAGATAATCCTGGCAGCGGTGACATTGTCTCATGAATATTACCGATCACCTGGCATCATCTATGGGGTGAAGGTGCTGGGATAAAGGTGACGGAAGGCTATAGATGACTTCCCGCGACCTTTTTAATAAGCATATGTAATGCAGATCATCGTAGGATTTCCATTGACATGTATGTAAATCATGTTTGCATAATCAGATCATTGTGTCAGGACGCATTGATTATACAAGTACATGAAATCTGTAGACGCAGCGTGTCCTGATGGCTTCTACAGACACATAGGGGAAATGATGAGACAATCTCACAAAGACGAGGTCGGTGAAGATCTTCTCGACACCCACACAGGTTACAGCTTTGTCAACTCTACTATCGATCTTTTTTTTTTAGAGTTTTAATCATCGGGGCACGGACAGGTCATGGAATCACCATAGATACTGAATGTTCCTTGGGGATAAGAGTGAGATGATCACCAAGGATCAGGGAGATGAATGTTCCAATGACCACAAGAGACCCAACCGTGAATAATCTACCTGCGCCGAAAACCAAATACTCAACATTCCAGTGACTAGAGATGAGCAAGCCGAGCCTCCTGAAACCAGGTTAGTTCTGAATTTTGCAAAAAGTTCGGTTTGCTACTGAACCAAACTATTTAAAAAGTTCAGGCAGGTTCGGGAAAACAAACAAAATAGTGGTTCTTACCTGTCCATGTTCCCCCAGTGCCCTCTTGTGGTTCTCCGGTCCAGTCATGCCTTGATTGGTTGAGCCATGTTGGTAAGTCTTGCCTCTAGAGAGACAGCCCACTCAGCCAATCATAGGCCATGGTGCTATCCCATCCAGTTCTCTTCTCCAGCTAAGGCCTGCTCAGCCAATCACAGGCTGACTGGGATGGGACAGCACTCTAGAGTTACAGCCCGCTCAGCCAATCACAGGCCGTGGTGCTGTCCTGTCGAAGTGAGCCTGTAATTGGCTAAGCGAACTGTGACTCCTGCAGCAAGAGTGACAGCCCACTCAGTCAATTACAGACTGACTGGGATGGGACAGCACAGCGACCTGTGATTGGCTGAGCAAGCCGTTATTCTAGAGACAAAAGTCAGAGCCCACTCAGCCAATCACAGGCTGCAGTGCTGTCCCATCCCAGTCAGCCTGTGATTGGCTGAGCAGGCCTTCGTGGGAGAAGAGAACGGGGTGGGACCAGACCTTTAAAAAGCCTTAGAACATGAATATGGATTTAAAGGAACCTGTAAAGGCTCCACCATACCAGCTGCGGTCTATGTTCTATTCTTGGTTTAGCAGTGTAACTAGTTACTACAATTCCCATGATACCAGAGTCCCCTGTTCTGTGCTTTTCCTAGTTAATATTCACCATACCATTAACATGTATACACGCTACCCTGCATGTGACCCAGGGAACCGTGATGTTATGTATGGGGCTGAAACCATCAACCAGAGCTCTCAGCCAGGACCTGAAGCATCACAAGAACTTGAGTGTGAGTATATGGAGCAAACAGGCTTTAGTTAAAGTGTTACTGTCATTTCATGATCATTTTTCTGAAAACAATAAATATCTATAGTACAAGGGATTTTAAGAAACTCTGTAATAGGTTTTATTTACCAAAGGAGTTTCCTTCTGTACTGAAAAACCAGTTTTCCTAGCTCCCCCCTCACTTCAGTAGAAGCAGGATTTCTGTGTCCATTATGCTCTATGGAGAGGGGAGGGGCTGAGAGGAGTGAGTGAGCAAGGAGCAGTCCTGCACAGCACAACACCCTGCAATCTTCTCTCAGCAAGTTCATAGATAAGCAATGACCTTTCTGACCCCTGAATCCAGCGAGATGGAGATGGAAAGAAAAGCCATGCCCAGAGCGCTGACATATCTTGTGATGTCATGTCACTAAATGGCGACAGGAGGCACTGTGCAGATGGGAGGCAAGCAATTCCCTAAGGACTACAAGACTTCTGGCTGCGGTGAGTGGGGCAAGATTTACAGTAATCAGACCAAAGCGGTAATTGCAGTATATTGAGAACTTGTAGAACATACCCTTTTTTGCCTGAAGTATCCCTTTAAGTTAGAACACCAGGAACTTAAGATTTTAGGCTATGTTCACACTCTGTAAGAGACCGGCCGTTCCGTGACTCTGCACAGATCATCCCGGCCGGTACTGCAGTACTGGCCGAAAGATCTTTATGGCCGTAGTGTTGTGATGCGGGTGCATGAGTGCGCGCCTGCATCAGAACCTCCCACAGCACGCAATAAAGCAAGCGGGCGGAGCGGCTTGCTTCATTGTGTGAACTGACAGAGCTTTCTGCGGCCGCAATTCACTGAATTGCGGCCGCAGAAAACTGACATGTCAGTTATTTGCGGGTCCGCATGGGAACGTATACGATGTGTATACGCTCCGGCCTAGATCCCATATCAGATAGGGCAGTGTTCACAGGCGCATAAAGTACGGCCATTGTTGCTGATGGCAACAACAGCCGTACTTTTACGTAGTGTGAACATAGCCTTAAAATGCATAAAAAAAGGTCATTCTACAATCTAGTAAAATCCGCACATGTTACAAGTGTCCATATTATTAGTATTTTGATGGTTTTCTTGCACTGACCATTTTTTCTAAATTGACAACTTGTATATCCATACTGCTTGCCCAGTCTTCACCTATGGCGGTCAGAAAAAAGTGGAAAGGCAAATATCTAACCCACAGAAGGGATGCATTGATAACCGTTCTCATCAGCCGATTCCTTGTTAACACTAGAACATGTATGACGGCTGCGGAGCGCTACCTGTCATTGATGCTCAGCCTCCAACTTTGTGTACTTACAATATCTATACCAATCCTGATCTGGTTTTAATAGGACGTGTGTCATGTTAGAGCACTGGTAGAATTCCATACTGTCATATAGCAGAGACGAGTATATAAATAGAACCATGATAACAATAATAATAATACTTATGTTGGGGAGGGGGTGATCTGGTGGGGGGAGAGAGGTTGCAGCATTGTGTGTACTGTCACTATTAGGAGGTCTCAGGCGGCAGAAAGGTTAGGATCGGCCCTGATTATACCCTAAAAAAGCCCACTGCTTGATGGATCACTAAAAATATGTCACTCATAGTTACATGTATTAATTTACAAGCTTAGGCCATGTTCACACAACGAAAGTTCCGTACTAATCACGGCTGATGTTGCAAGGGAACATGGTATACACTCCGACCGGGATCCCTAGCGGCGCCTTAGAAAACTGACTTGTCATCCATTGAATGCAGTCTGTGCCCGCCCCCTGACGTCACCTTTCCTGGTCCCCTGACAGTCTCTTTTTTTTTTTAGTAATGAAACATTAAGATCTTAACATTTCTGCCAGTGATTGGCTACATCCGCCATGTTTCAAATAGGACTGGTCATTACTGAAGACTAGTGCACAGACCAAGGAAGCCTTCACTATTGAAGTTTTCTTTTAATAATAAAATTATTCACATCTACTAATTTTACTAAAGTTATAGGTAATCCACAGTGATAGAACACTTCTTCTCTATCAAATTGACTGGGGAAAATCTGCAAGAAAAGCCGCTTTGGCTTCCACGGCAGAAATTGGCATGCTGGGGCTTGTTTCTGAAACAAATATAATACATTGTGGCATATAGAATTTTTCTGCAGCATATGGATGAGCCGACACTATATCTGTAGTCCTTATCATTTCCACTATGCCAATAACAATAACATTATGATGACCCTACAAGTCGATGTCCACATAGTTTACATAGATGGAGGACAGACCCTCGGAATGAGTTCCTCTGCTGGGCTCAAGAAACCCCCTCCTGACTGTTGGCGGACCCTCAGAATCAGTTCCTCTGATGGGCTCAAGAAATTCCCTTCTGACTGAGGGAAGACCCTCAGAACCATTTCCCCTGGTAGGCTCAGGAAACCCCTTCCTGGCGGTGGATGGACCCTTAAAACTGTTTCCTCTGGTAGGCTCCGGAAACCCCCTCCTGACTGTTGGTGGACCCTCAGAACCATTTCTTCTGGTGGGTTTAAATAACCCCCTCATGACTGTGGACGGACCCTGAGAACTGTTTCCTCTGGTGAACTCAAATAACCCCTTCCTGTCCGGTGGGGGGACCCTTAAAACCACTTCCTCTGGTAGGCTCAAGAAACCCTTTCCTGACTGTGGGTGGGTTCTCAGAACCATTTCCTTCAGTAGGCTCTAGAAACCACTCCTGACTGTAGGTGGACCCTCAGAACCATTTCCTCTGGTGCGCTCAAGAAACCACTCCTGACTGTGGGTGGACCCTCAGAACCATTTCCTCTGGTGCGCTCAAGAAACCACTCCTGACTGTAGGTGGACCCTCAGAACCATTTCCTCTGGTGGGCTCAAATAAAACCCCCTGACTGTGGGCGAAACCCCTTCCTGACTGTGGGTGGACTCTCGGAACCATTTCCTTCAGTAGGCTCAAGAAACCCCTCCCTGATTGTGGGCGGACCCTCAGAACCATTTCCACTGGTGCGCTCAAGAAACCCCTCCCTGATTGTGGGCGGACCCTCAGAACCACTTCCTCTGGTAGGCTCAAATAACCCCCTCCTGACTGTGGGTGGACCCTCAGAACCCTTCTCTCCGCTGAACTCAAATAACCCCTTCCTGACTGTGCCGTTAGCATCTGTTATCATCAGTCCTTCTTAAAGTCTCATGGGTCCCTGAGAACTTTTCGTTGCATCATTTTCCAGAATTCTCTATATTTAAGAACCATGTCGATACTCATATTATCTGTCAGAATTTATTATATTTTTTTTTTTTTACTATTGTCAGAATTTTTGTACAACACGAGGTTTAATCTTCTGAACCCTGAATCTAGAGCAGGGAGCAGTTGCTGGAAGATTGTTGGCCTCATTCCACCCCACAAATGTATCTATGTATCTGAGCTCTCCCGCTGATGACATATGCTCACCAGCCCTCCATTCGCAGCCTGCAGGCATGGACTTCAGGATTCTAATGCTAATTCCACAATCTGTTCGGTGACAGCTCCGAAGCCGGATGATATGTGTACTACTGACAAGTACATCATTTCTATGAAACATTTACTCTTCTCTACCTGAATATTCAAGAAATCAACTGCGGAGATGACATGACACGCGGTGACATGGGAATCGAGGAATTTGACTGGGTAATAGCAGGATGCAATTCACAATCATTTTCATTCCATTTACAAATGCAGTTACATTTAAGTGACCACCTCCTTAATGCATCGCATTTACCATACTGCAGAAGGGAGCATTGTCAGGATGTCTGCGCTCCATCAAACGTCGGGGGCTAGTGACAATGCTCGCTCTACGTGGTCATTTAGCTATGCGGTGGGAGTCGTTTGCAGTGGATTCTGGGTCAGAGAAAATGAATGTAGATTGCTTCTTCTCTAATTATTTCTAAAACTACAAAGGAGAAGGTAATAGCCTATTATCCTGCAGATGGTGCCGAGATGAATTTGTTATTTAACTCAGTGCGGTGTTGGTAATCATCTCTCCCTGAGCTTACATATAACCCTCTATAAACTGGAAATATAATACATTGTGACATCACAACCAGGACGTATAAATTATATCATAACATGGCAATGTACAAAATAAAATCAGCCACCTTTCTTTTAAATGTTGAATGAAATGTAAAGATTTATGAATTGTTATCATATACTTAAAGGGATAGTCCACTCCAACATAGATTTTGACATGTTTCTGCCCATGGTGAGACTAACAATTTATTCCATACTTGTTATTATCTATTCAGTCTCCTTCCCCTAGTTCTGAGCTGCTGCTTTCTGCTGAAAAGACAAAAATCTGTGTGAGCTTTTCTGTCTCCCCCTCCTTGCCCCTCCCTTCTGAGATGGCTGATGTAAACAAATCACCAGCAGGCCTTATCTGCAACATTGTAGCTTCTTTGTAATGCTGGGAGGGTTATTCTGAGATCAAATCGCTAATGAACTCACTGGGATTAATCTTCCCGGTATTATAAAGAAGCTATAAAGTTGCAGATACAGCCAAGCAGGGACTTGTTTACATAAGCCATCTAATAAGGGAGGGGGGAGGAGGGGAGACAGAGAGAAAAGCTCACACACAGATTTTTGTGTTTTCAGCAGAAAGCAGCAGCTGAGAACTGGGGGAAGGAGACTGAATAGTATGGAAGGAATGTTAGTCTCACCATAGGCAGCAACAACTCAAAAGTTATTTTTGAGTGGAATACCCCTTTAGGCCAGGTTCACACATTGTAAAACATCGGCCATTCTGTGACACTGCTGAGTCACAGAACGGCTGGTGTCAGTGAAGTTCATCGCGGCCGGTACTGCAGTACAGGCTGGTTCAACTTAATTTCTTTTGATTTGGAATGCGGGCACGTTCTGGTGTGCCCGCATTCCAACGCACCATAGCCGACAATGTAAAGTGCGTCCAGAGCCACACTTTACATTGTCTGCTCTGTCAGTCTTGTGCGGCTGCTATTAAATGAATAGTTGCCGCATAAAATTGACATGTGAGTTTTTTCTATGGCCACAAGGAATCCTGACCAGAGTGTATACAGAGTATTTACACTCTAGCTGGGATTTCAAAGACTTCCATGCAATGTATATTTTCATTTAATCATGGCTGGTGTTGCAATTTGCAACAAAGGTGATCAGTTTAAAAAATATATGTGGTCTAGTTTGAGAGACATAGACTTGCATTGTTTTGTTAACTTACTGCCCTTGGTTATGTCCTGTACTAAGGTGGTCACTCATGCTCAGTTCAACTGTAATCTCCTGATCTCTCCCATTAAGTTAGGCAGTTGGTTTCCAATGCACACACAAGCAAAGGGGATGTGGGGAAAATGTGTGCACTGTTAGGCCGGGTTCACACAGTGTGAGACACCGGCCGTTCTTGACCTGGCTTTGTCACAGAACAGCCGGTGTCAGTGAAGATCATCCCAGCTGGTACTGCGGTACCGGCTGGATGAACTTCAATTATGTTGACTTGGGATGCGGGCGCATCTGTGTACGCCCGCATCCCATTTCCCCATTGCACACAATGGAGAGTACAGTTGGAGCTCCACACCCTGCACTAGTTCTACCAAAGGTCTGGTGCCGTGTGTCCGGGGGTGGGTATCAGTGGCGGATTATATTGTGGGCAGTTTGGGCGGCCGCCCGGGGCCCAAGGCTCTGGGGGGGCCCATGCCGCGCTGCCCACATTAAGATCTTACATAGTAGCGCCAGCAGCACATCACTTTCGGGGCCCAATGTCGTTGGAGTCCGCCGCGGCACCGCCCCCTCTCTCTGATTCCTTGCCTGCTTGAACTCCCCCTCCGTCCCTTGGCTGCCTGACCCCTGCGTGCAGCTTTGCGGTGCCCGTACTTCTCTCCTGGTGGCGTGATGACTTCACATCATGCGCGCCGCCAAGCAGAGAAGTTCGGGCACAGCCGGGCTGCACTGTGAGCTTCCGGCCTGCGTGACAGGCTCACCCTGGCTCCCTGCCGCCCGACTTAACACCCTGCCGCCCAACTATACACCCTGCCGCCCGGCTGTACCCCTTGCCCCTTAGCTGCTCCCTCCGCCCCTTAGCTGCTCCCCATGCCACCCCCATCTTCTCCCCCTGCTGCTACCCCCATCTTCTCCCCCTGCTGCCACCCCCATCTTCTCCCCCTGCTGCCACCCCCATCTTCTCCCCCTGCTGCCACCCCTATCATCTTCTCCCCCTGCTGCCACCCCTATCATCTTCTCCCCCTGCTGCCACCCCCATCATCTTCTCCCCCTGCTGCCACCCCTATCATCTTCTCCCCCTGCTGCCACCCCCATCATCTTCTCCCTCTGCTTCCACATCCATCATCTTCTCCCCCTGCTGCCACCCCCATCATCCTCTCCCCCTGCTGCCACCCCATCATCTTCTCCCCCTGCTGCCACCCCCATCATCCTCTCCCCCTGCTGCCACCCCCATCATCTTCTCCCCCTGCTGCCACCCCCATCATCTTCTCCCCCTGCTGCCACCCCATCATCTTCTCCCCCTGCTGCCACCCCTATCATCTTCTCCCCCTGCTGCCACCCCCATCATCTTCTCCCTCTGCTTCCACATCCATCATCTTCTCCCCCTGCTGCCACCCCCATCATCCTCTCCCCCTGCTGCCACCCCATCATCTTCTCCCCCTGCTGCCACCCCCATCATCTTCTCCCCCTGCTGCCACCCCCATCATCTTCTCCCCCTGCTGCTACCCCCATCATCTTCTCCCCCTGCTGCTACCCCCATCATCTTCTCCCCCTGCTGCCACCCCCATTATCTTCTCCCCCTGCTGCTACCCCCATTATCTTCTCCCCCTGCTGCCACCCCCAGCGTCTCCCCCTGCAGATGAGTTGGGGTCGGAGAAGTCTTCATGATGCTGCGCCAAATAGAGAAGAAAGCAAAAAGTGAGCGACGGCAATCAGAGAAGACGTCACCTGTGAGTCATTAGTAACTGCACTGTAATCACTTCTATAGTGTGCAGAGCCTGTGTACCATTGGGGTCTAAATGGGTCAGTGTATTGTTTGCGGTAGTGTACTGACACAGCCCCACGGTCACTACAGTACACTAGCGCAAACTTTTAAACTAGAACCCAACTACAACTGCAGGCACTACAACTCCCAGCATATGCTGAGGGCTGCATACTGTCAGTACATGCTGGGAGTTGTAGTACCTGCAGCTGTTGGGTGGACAGCCCGGGGCCCAGGGTACATTTAATCCGCCACTGGTGGGTATTACCACTCCTGGCCACCGTGACAAGTCACCACAAAACACCAAAGCACACCAGCTACCTAAACACCAGTATCCAGGGCCCCGGGCCATAGCATACATATAAGTAGGAAAGGACGAAGGAGCTGGCGGGTGGGACAGTGTCTTGAGGGGTTGAGTAACTGACATATTTCCTTCAGATCAGTTTTCCGTTAGCAGAAAATTGCGCCACAGAAGGAAATAAGAGGACTAGCGCTGAAGTCACCAGCTCTGCCGGTACAGGTACATACACACCTGCTGATAGTTTCCCTTTAATTATTCTAGTCACGTTGAACATCCCATTTTTTCTTTTTGCTATCTCCTTACGTTTTCTAAATACACACTAAGTCATCTAAAACACAATACAAAGCGTCCGCTCTATATAGTTATTGCTCAGTATCTGCAGCACTGTGAGAATTCTGCACTCGTTGACAGACTTAAAGCATGAAGATGACTTTGCGCTAAGTGACACCCAATTGGATATATTCCAAGGAATCAAACTCATTTATCTGACTACAGAAGATAGGCGATATAATAAAAGTAAAAACCCTGAAAAGTCATAGTACAAGTTACTTACTGATACACATTGATTTCTTCTACTGCTGCATCTTGAGAGAAAATCTAATAAGACGGCTGTATTGGTTCAGCTCCATGGGAGAATACTTCTTCTTATACTATCTCCATGCAGACAATCCAGCTTTGTTTTCCATGATTGGTCCTTACAAACTGATCCTGACACGCCATTATGACTTTATTTTCTGTAATATATTCTTCAGCGGAGTCTGCATTGCTTTACTCGGATTATATTCAGTGGAACTTGGCAGGACAGGGGAAAGATGATAGTCTCACTGCACAGCAAGGAAACACATATCGGAGAGATTGTGGCTTTACAATCAATGGACTTTCTTCAATTTTACTTATTTCCCTTATACTTGTAGCCATCTCGTATTCCTTATTAAAGGGGTGGTCCAGCATTAGTAATGTTTTAAGGACTTAAAAATAAAAAGTAAGCAATACTCACCTGCCCCACTACCACTGCTGTCCTAACAATGCCCCGATCCCACTAATTAGCACTTCCTGCTTCTGTCTTGACAAACAGGAAATGCTGACTCAGCCAATCATAGACCACAGCAGTAACTGCCTCCACATCCAGTTGGTTAGAGCCCCTATAACACTGGGCGATTTCCGGGAGCAAGCGAGCGCCGACCTGTCAGGTCCACGCTTGCTTGCTCCTCATTTCCCGCTCGCTGTCGGCGCGCATAATAGCGTCGTCAGTGAGCGGGGAACGAGTAGCAAGCAGTGGATAAGTGTGTGTGTGTGGGGGGGGGCGGGGTTCGTGGGGACCTTTAGATCATCCGGGGACCCTGTAGGGGATTGCGGCAGTCTGCTCCTACTGCACGGAGTGATGACAGCAGATCGTTGCTCTCCACGTCATTTGTCTTTCAAAAAATTGAAAGACAATAAAAGAAAACGTTAAAGAATCGTTCATGTTTATGCCTTTATTACACAAAGAGATTATTGGCCGTAATGGACGATAATCGGCCAAATACGGCCGATAATGGCTTTGTGTAATAGGGCCGATAGAGATGAGCGAACCTCGAGCATGCCAGGGCTCGTCCAAACCCAAACGCTTTGCATTCGATTACTGGTGGCTGAAGAAGTGGAATACCGTCCTAGAAAACATGGATATTGCCTGATTTCCTTCCTGATTGTGAAAAACAGAATAAATTATCAGATCAATGACCCAGTGACATAATATAGTGACATCATTTTCAAGAAAGATGATTGGGACCCTCAGAAACGTATCAGTGAATCAACACTGTGAGTGACTTAGTCTTATTGCTCTTACAGACTATGAAAATGACTGATAACAGAGAATAGTCGTAAGTAAGTGCTGTATTCATTCAGCAAGGTCAGGACCATTATTAAAAGCTTTCTGTTTACATAGGGGGAGATTTATCAAACATGGTGTAAAGTGAAACTGGCTCAGTTGCCCCTAGCAACCAATCAGATTCCACCTTTCATTCCTCACAGAATCTTTGGAAAATGAAAAGTAGAATCTGATTGGTTGCTAGGGGCAACGGAGCCAGTTTCACTTTACACCATGTTTGATAAATCTCCCCCTCAGTTTACATACGTGCCAAATTTGGGGTCAATTGGTCCATGTGTTCAGATGCCTAATAGAGAAAGGCTGTAATAATGGCCGATAACAGAGAACAATGCTAAGTGAGTGATGAGTATGTACAATAACCTTCCTGTGCCCCCAATGTACCTATGTGCCAAATTTGGGGTCAAACAGTTGAGGCACTCAAATGCCTATAGAGAACAGATATTAAATTTTATAATATAGATTTTGCCCAAAATGAATGTCAGTAGTACATGTACTTTCTAAATGGTGCCTCACTCTGTTAGTCTTTAACACGGCCTGGGGGCTTTGAATAGGTATCCAATCACAACTAAACACCCCTTATAACTATACCACCGCACGGACTGTTGTAGACATCAAAATCAATTCGATATTTTAATAATCTGGTCCAAATTTCATAAAATTAGATTAATTAGATTTCTAATTTTTTTTTTCCAAATTCATTTCATCCCTGCTCTGTATATTGAGGTAAACAGTAGAGATGAGCGCAACTCGAGCCTGATTGTTCGGCATATGAATACCGTCTGCATAAGTTGTTGGATGTCACCCTAGGGAGTGTGGGAAATCGTTGATACAGCCTATGGCCTATGGCTGTTATCAAGTTTTCCCAGACTCCCTAGGGCTGTATCCAACTTTTTCAGCCACGGTATTCAAATGCCGAACAATTGGGCTTGAGTTGCGCTCATCTCTAGTAAGCAGTGATTTATATGCTTTATATATCGCAGCTTACACTCACTACATTTACTGGGCTGTAAGCTCTACACCTGGCCCAGCAATGTACTGTACAGGAGCAGGGACTCCTTCTCTTTTGACAGGTGTCCCTGCTCCTGTATATACTTTCTATGGGCAATCGTCACACTTCTAACTCTGATTCCAATCTAACAATAGGAATCAGAGATGATTCTCCCATCTCTAGACTGCTGCTCTAGGCTAGCGGCACAACAGCAATGCTATTAGTTTACATACAATTTATATATGAATAATATATCAAAACCAACAGCTCTCATTATATGAACATGAGTGGCACACAGGATTTATATTGGGCAGAAAATTGGCCTTTTTTTATACCATTCGAATGATATACTATTGTGCATTGTTATGCCGATGTAGCCTCGCCTCATGATTTGTTGGGTTAAGGAAAATATATTTTAATGTAAATTAACATTAGTCAGAATGAGTCGCTGTGTTTTCGACTTACAAATCACCTAAACGGCCTGATTTTTGAAGTCGGGTTCCTAAATCACATTGAAAGTCATATAAATTGTAATTGACACTATGGCAACGGTAATATTTTCCCGTTTGAAAATTATTCAATGTAATTTCCCATAGACATGAACCATTATGTAGTTAAATATTCGGAATAACTAGTTATAGCATTTTTGATGCCCGGAATGGAGTTTTCACTATGGCACGTGGACAATGCGACTTACAAAAATGTCGACATAAATGCCAATTCTTTATGGAGCAATATTTTATTAAAATTAAATTTTGCTCTCATAAAAAGCTCATTGCTCCCAGTGTAGCAAAACAGATGCGTGTAGTGAAGGCATCTAAAAATGATGAAAAACGCGAGAAATAAGGGGCTGGCAATAACAAGTTGCTCATGTAGGCCTATAGGTTATATTGGTGGGTATCAGAAATACTTATGTAAAGGACTAAAGTAAAATAATAAAATAAAATTGATAAAGAACTAGATGAAGTGCCTAGAGATGAGCGAATAGCGAAATATTAGATAATTCGAAATTCGATTCGAATAGCTCCCGATATTTGTATATTCGAACGAATATCAAATCCCATTATAGTCTATGGGAGAAAATTACTTGGGACCTGGAAATCAATATTTGACCACTAGGAGGTCACCAAGTTCCCAATGACACCTCAGGAAAGGATGCAAAGACCTCTGGATGCATATAGGACAGTAGGGGAAGCATGCCAGGGTACATCTAACACTAGTGATAAGTGATCATCCCAATTTTCGTTCGGATCTCAAACACGAACATATCAGGTCAATTGCAGTGTAAAATACGTAATAACGAAAATGAACGATAACTACAAATCAGTAGTAGCAAGGTAATGGGTATTATCCCACACTCACAGTATACAGCCGTATACCGGATATATAATTGTTTTTTACAATAAAATGAAAAAGCCGTTTAACGCCTTTACAGGATGCAGACTGCGCAAATCAGTAATAGCAAGATAACAGCTATTATCCCACACTCACAGTATACAGCCGTATACACTATCAGTAGATGTCTGACACTGCCTGTGTCACAACAGCTTCTAAATATATGGTTTTTACACTTTTAGCCCTAAAAAGGGTTTTTGGGGGTCCCTTCCTACCTAACTTCACCTAAAACCTTCCTCTCCCTGCTTTACAGTCTGTCCCTCTCTAGCTTCAACCAAGTGACAAGAATCTCAAATGACTATTCTCAGATTCAGGAAGTCACATGGTTTAGCCAGCCAATCACAGTTAGAGGTTTTTTTTTAAAGTCCTGCCTATTCCTAGTGCATGTCCCTCCCTCCTGCATGTTAATTGGCTGGAAAAAAGCGCCAGGGGGTGGGAGGGTGAATCGAATTTTTACTGCGTAATCTTTTGAATATTCGAACGCAATCGAATAGCATGAATAGTGTACTATTCAATCGAATACTATCCGCTCATCACTAGAAGTGACCCTAAGGCTATGTTCACACAACTATTACTATCACACTTACTATTTTGTGCAGTCACAAAAGGAAGGAAACCTATTCATCATGTAGGTTGTGTATCAGGTAGACTACTTATATTATTTACTTTTGTCAATTATATTATCAGCTCTGCAGCTTACCAGGAGACAATGCTCTTTGTTATGCAATAATTTAGTCAGCATAATGTCACCATGTGGTTACAGAGGTTTTGGTGCTGTGTGATAGGAGAACTGACCATACAATGCGATTACCCCCGGATTCTCTGCTACTGAATGTGGCTGTACACATGCGGAGTGAAGGGAGACACCTAGTGGCCATATGGATAACATTAATTAAAGATAAAAAAGAGTATATTGAAAAACTTCTTTAATTTTTTTTTTTTATCAACATGTCTTAAGCATCTCATAGAGAGTATATAACATGAAATAAAATGTGTATATAGTTCAGTTGTCAGATGTTTGACAAGTCCACATCCACTGCTTCCCACATCATAACAATATTACAGGAATCCTTCCGGGAACTCCCATTATCACTAATGTTTCTCTATATCAAACCTTAATTTATCGACTTTCCCATAACGCCATTAATCACCCCCCCCCCCCCACGTCTGATCTCCCCTGAAATATTACGGCCAGGGGCTTCTACATTTGTTGCCGATGTGGCCGCTCCGACCTGCGGTAGGATTATCCCAGTATCCGATGCTTTATGACCTCTTAGGGATCGTGTTAGAAGACATCACTTCTCATCAGCTGGAGATTGACCTCAGATCACGTCCGATGCTATTTTTACCTTATTCCTGGGAATAGACCTCTGAACAATAGATCTATAACAATCTAATAACAATTGTTTGGGCCAAATAAATTAGGTGTTGGATCTGTCAGCCAAGTTCATTTTGGTCGGTGCACCTCATCCTAGATACGGCCAAAACTGGGAATTTATTGGCAAAGTGGTTTGATGTCTTCATTTTGTAATACAAGCCATTGTGCGGTGGGGGGGGGGGGGGGGGGAGGTCCTTGAGTGGGTGGTCAGCTCTCCTTTTTGGGGTAGCTACAGATTTATTTTAAAATGTTTTTGATTGATCCCAGATGTTTGACCATTGAGATAATGGAAGCCTACACCAGTACAATAAACCATCCACTGTCAAAGGTGAAAGCCAATGTATCGTCAGGCACATCACTTTAAATTTATGATATGAATAGACCGGCGCCACTGCGGGGATGCCAGTGGTGCGGTCCTTTTTTTTTAATCATGGCCTGGTTCCCACGCACGGCACCGTCTATTCCGGGGCCCAGCGTGATGAAGCCCCCTCCCCTAAAATCAATGGAGCCACGCCACGGGGGGGGGGGGGGGGGGGGGTCGGGGGGTAGGGACAGGGGGGGTGGGTGGCCCTCCTCTAGTGCTTCAGACCAGGCCGGTGTCTGGGAATAGACAAGGGCCATGAGCAGGAACTGAGCCTCGGTTCAAAAAGAGGACCACGGAACTGGCGCCGGTCTATTCATATAAAAAACTTAAAGCGATGTACCTGATAATACATTCACTTTAAAGAATTAAAGAATGATAACAACACAGGGAATAAAATCAGATTGCAACACAGTGGAATACAATTTTTGGCCACATTCACACACTGTATTTGTTAAACAACGGCCATTGTCGCAAGTTGCATTTATTAAGTTGCAAGTTGCATTTATTAAGTGTTCAGTTGCATTGACATGAATAGGACAACGGCCGCAGTGTATACACTAAAGCCGTAGAAAATTATTGACCTAATTTTGGTGAACAGCGGCAGTAGAAAACGGGCCGTGCTCACAGTGTAGAGTACGGCTCCCAGACGTTCTTTACATTGTGGTCAATGGTGAATTGGAGTGTGGGCACGCCCGAATGTGAGAGGAACGAGAGAAGGATCGGGGGTGTTGGACTTTTCTGCAGTGCTGCGTGATCACTCCGATCAGTCCCTGTCCCCATTGGGGTCCAAAATCTAATTATTATTATTTTTTTTTTGGGGGGGGGGAGGGTTGTAAGGAAATCATATTATCCAGAGGAAAACCACACAAACACAGGGAGAATGTACAAACTCCATGCAGACCGGAGATCAGGGGGGATACCGTATCTGTCCGCCACCAGCTGTTCATTCTGCCGCCAGCTGTTGACTTTTATATGGCCACCTAGTGGTAGATAAGTGAACTGCATTGAATCCCAGCTTGTATATAAAATTACCATGCTTAAATAACATATATATTTTCCACCCTATTTCCCTAAATAGATGCATAGTTTAAGCTTTTTTTTTTTTTTTTTGGTATTTACATTTATATTTTGTATGCAAATGTATATATAGAGATTTTCTTTTTCTTTTTTCTTTTTCTTTTTTATTTTTCACCGAACCCTTCTACCGCATCCTAAAATAAGCTGCCGCTATTGTAATGTGCTTTTTTCAATTTATTTAACATGGATTTCAATTTGGAGCAAGACCCTTAGCAAATGTTAAAGAAGTGCAATTTATGATATGAGCAGAAGGTATAAAATTGTTTTTTTTTTTCCCCCCTCCTTTTTTTCCCCCCTTTGCAGTCAGAGGCAGAGGCAATGTGCAATTTGAGGTTATATTCATTCAGTCAGATCTTCGCGGATTTGAATTGCTAATGGTGTCATGAAGAGGTCGGGCACAGCTTGAAATTCACAAATCATTTTCACTGTGTAATAAGTATGTAAAAAAGGGGATTTCAGCTATAAACATGTAAGTGAATAGGAACTCAAATTCATAGGACACTTTCCATGATAAGTTGTCGGAAATAAAAAGTAGCGTTTGAAAGTTGTATTTAGAGACTTGAAGGGCTGAGAGATTTCTTCAGCTGGAAACGCACTTGAAATCTATTTTCTTAATGGCTGTCTTTTATGATACAGAAGAACAAAGACAATGTGTTGGAGGGAAAATATATCCCGGCCTTTTATATTTTTTTATTTTATATTTTGCAATAAGAGGCTGAACGTTGTTCTGTGTATATAAAAGGATAGAGGATACTAACTAAAAATATAAAATAAGAAGGCGCACAGTACAGGATTCAGTACGGATAGATGAAGCTGAGAAATCTATATATTCCTTCAGCTGGATTATATTACGCACTTGTGTTGGATGACAATGGACGTCTATTAAGGACATGTAGGAGTCTCCATCCTGTAGAAGAGGTCGCTATATACCACCTGTATATACACACATAGGAACACTCTACAGTATTGTATGACGTTACAAAATCGGGCACCTTAGCGGTGTTACTAGCATTTATTCTCCGAAAATAAGACCTAGCTTTATTCTGCGGGGGCTGGGAGTAAGCTTGAAATATAAGGCCTACTCCAATAATAAGCCCTAGTTATAGTCAGCTGACCAGATCCCTGACACTGTTGGTTGAGCATCGGCCAATCAGGGCCAGACTTTTTATTCTCCGTCCCCAACACAAGCTGCAGGGGAGGCAGGAGGGGTAAGAAGAAGCACAGTACGGGACATTGTATATGGGGGGGCGGAGGGTACATGGACCAGCTATAGAAGGGGTATAGATTATGAGGACTGCCTGCAGAGGGGGGATGTATACATTATGGAGGGACAACTACAGAAGGGAGGGAGGTATACAGTATGAGGACTGCCTGCAGAGGGGGGATGTATACATTATGGGGGGACAACTACAGAAGGGAGGGAGGTATACAGTATGAGGACTGCCTGCAGAGGGGGGATGTATACATAATGGGGGGACAACTACAGAAGGGAGGGAGGTATACAGTATGGGGGAACAACTAAAGAGGGGGAAGGGAGGTATACAGTATGGGGACTACCTGCAGAGGGGGATGTATACAGTATGGGGACTACCTGCAGAGGGGGATGTATACAGTATGGGGACTACCTGCAGAGGGGGATGTATACAGTATGGGGACCACCTGCAGAGGGGGATGTATACAGTATGGAGACTACCTGCAGAGGGGATGTATAAAGTATGGTGACTACCTGCAGAGGGGGGAGGTATACAGGATGGGGACTACTTGCCGAGGGGGATGTATACAGTATGGGGGGACAACTAAAAAAGGGAGGTAGGTATACAGTATGGGGGAACAACTAAAGAGGGGGAAGGGAGGTATACAGTATGGGGAATGTATACAGTATGGGGCCTTACTGCATAGTGGACTGTATACAGTATAGGGGAAGAACTACAGAGGGGGATGTATACAGTATGGGGACTACCTACAGAGCGGGAGGTATACTGTATGCAGGAACCACTGCAGAGGGGGAGGGAGATATACTGTATGGGGGAAGAACTGCAGAGGGTGATATATACAGTTTCCAGGTTCTTGCCAGTCCTATATCTACTGTCGGCCAGCGCCTGTCAAGGTTTCATCTACATCCACCGCTGCCAACTGCGGAGACTCGACACTCCACCACTCTACCTAGCTTCTTACGTCTTATTTGTATATTAACAAAAAGGTTTCCACCTAGCCGATAGAGAGGGCAATGGAAATTAAAAAAGATATGCCTTGAAGCATGATAACTAACCCTATCTAGTCATTTGCTTATTTGCACCCCTGTATTCCTGCTGACAGGACAGCATGGGTTTATACTGAGTTTTGGCAGTCCATTTAACATATATGCATTATGAAGAAAAAGGATAAAAAAAGGATGTGCAATTCATTTGAATCCGTTTTTTTCATTAACTTCTATTATAAAAAACAACAACAAAAAAAAAAAATGATATAAAAGGACGCCTTTTTTTGCTTTTTTTCGCGTACACAAATACCACATTTTTGTGTACATTAAAAGTAACCATTTAAAAACTGACATTAAACAGAGATTTTTGGAAATCCGCTCCTATTTTCTTTTTTTTGGCGGCTGCCATTTTAGAAAGTAAGAAGTGTTCTGGGCGAGAAAAGCGCTTTCCCATGATGCCCGGAACACATCCAGTCAGCAGGGATCTTGTACTAGCCCACCCCCTGTGTGACGTTTATATTGCTTTAAAAGGAGCGGTCACATGACCGCACCACGCAGTGTGTAGAGGGAGAGAGAGAGAGAGGAAGCAAGCTGCTGTTGCAGTACAGTACAGATATACAAGTTCTATACTTCTTATCCTGAGAGACAAAAATACCTGGTTCAGGTGTATAGCATTGTATCTTAAAAAAAAGTGCTATATACCCAATTTCCATACTTGGACCCTTCTGATTGAAAGTGTGTATATCACATCCGGCTTATACTGAGAGACTAAAATACCTGGTTCAGGTGTACAGCATTGTAGCTTAAAAAAGTGCTATACATATATAGCACTTCTTTAAGCTACAATGCTGTACACCTGAACCAGGTATTTTAGTCTCTCAGTATAAGACAGATGTGATATACACACTTTCAATCAGAAGGGTCCAAGTATGGAAATTGGATATATATATATATATATATATATATATATATATATATATATATATATATAGTGTCATGGTGGGGCTGTAAGAGGCAGTTCTATGCCTCTGGAGTGGGAATTGAAATTCAGGTGAAGCTCCTGGTCCAGATACTCCACTCCAGCCTTAGAGCTAATGAGGCACTGAAACCACCTGGTGGATCTATTAGAGACTCCAGAGCTTCCCAGGTGATGGCTCCCAGGGTGGGAGAACAGGCAGCGCTAGGCCTGTGGGAGCTGCAGACAAGAAGTCTGGGTGAGACCAGTGTACCTAGTCAAGTGGAGCAGTAGGCTCAGAAAGTCAGCTAGGGAAGCCGCAATATGTAGTCAGTGGCTAGACAGCCCAGGTTTTATTTTATTGGCTGTGTTGCCTATGTCTTGTGTTATTTGAATGGATAAATAAAGCTGACTGAGGTCAGTATAAGCATACAGCACTGACTGGACTGCAATTTGTGATGTGCCAACCGTCTCAGGCCCAGGAGATGGCGATCCCAGCAAGTGAGTAACCCCCAGATTGTCACTATATCTATATATATATATATATATATATATATATATATATATATATACCCAATTTCCATACTTGGACCCTTCTGATTGAAAGTGTGTATATCACATCCGTCTTAAACTAAAATACCTGGTTCAGGTGTATAGCATTGTATCTTTAAAAAAGTGCTATAAACCCAATTTCTACAGTACACTTGGACCCTTCTGATTGAGGCTATGTTCACACTTCGTATGATTCCGTCCATAGATCGTACGCTGCCATACATGTGCGTGGGAAAAATAGACATGCGGACGGATGCGTACGAACCGCGAACATACGCCCGTAGTACAGTTATGCTTCCCTAGCTTGTTTCGAAGTGATCTGAGGCAGGTCATTTACTTGGAAATCTTCGCCCAGCCCAATAAAACTCACAGAACCTTTTGGATCGAAAAATCAAGTTCAATTTGGCTGAAATAAGTACTCCGTACGGGACCGCATGAAAATCCACGGCCGTGAGTTTCAACATTTCGGTGCTCAAACAATGGTCTTGTTCATTTTTCACGGCGCCGTATACGATCCGGCCGTAGGCTCATACGTAGTGTGCATTGTGTGGGCGTATATCGTATACTTTCAAGCGAACGCATCAACCTCAAAACTACGTGCATATATTTGCGGTTCGCACTACGGACGGATTCATACGCAGTGTGAACATAGCCTGAAAGTGTGTATATCACATCCGTCTTATATATACACACACATATATATATATATATATATATATATATATACCCAATTTCCTACTTGGACCCTTCTGATTGAAAGTGTGTATATCACATCCATCTTATCCTGAGAGACTAAAATACCTGGTTCACGTGTATAGCATTGTATCTTAAAAAAAGTGCTATATACCCAATTGTTGACTACTGTTGCTCCTGCCTGGCCTCCATGTTAGCTACTGCTGATCTTGCCTGGCCTCCATGTTGGCTACTGCTGATCCTGCCTGGCCTCCATGTTGGCTACTGCTGCTCCTGCCTGGACTCCATGTTGACTACTACTGCTCCTGTACTGGCCTCAAATGACTATTGCTGGACCTCCACTGACCTTCAATGACTACTGCTGCTCCTTCACTGCATTTGTGACCTTTTTACTGCATAGACCCTGTAATGGTGAGTTTCCTGCATAGACCCTGTAATGGTGAGTTTCCTGCATAGACCCTGTAATGGTGAGTTTCTTGCATAGACCCTGTAAGGGTGAGTTTCCTGCATAGACCCTGTAATGGTGAGTTTCCTGCATAGACCCTGTAATGGTGAATTTCCTGCATAGACCCTGTAATGGTGAGCTTCCTGCATAGACCCTGTAATGGTGAGTTTCCTGCATAGACCCTGTAATGGTGAGTTTCCTGCATAGACCCTGTAATGGTGAGTTTCCTGCATAGACCCTGTAATGGTGAGTTTCCTGCATAGACCCTGTAATGGTGAGTTTCCTGCATAGACCCTGTAATGGCGAGTTTCCTGCATAGACCCTGTAATGGTGAGTTTCCTGCATAGACCCTGTAATGGTGAGTTTCCTGCATAGACCCTGTAATGGTGAGTTTCCTGCATAGACCCTGTAATGGTGAATATTAAAGTCTAAAAAAAAAAAATTGACTTTGAGATATCGAAAAGATAATGATGTTTCTGACATGTAGAGCCCTAAATTCAACCAAATACATTACTCCCGTATCATATAGATGCTTTAAACTATGAAATCTGAAGAAATCCGAAATTTGGTCAGACCGAACTTTCCAAAAAAATCCGAAAGTCCGATCGGACTGAACTTTTGAAAAGTTCGCTCATCTCTACCCGGGACGACCGCCCGCCCTTTATTTGCACTTTTCTGACAGCTGACCATCTAAGTTATCAGGATACTTGAAGTCGAAGAAGACCATAGCCCCTGAAAGTGGATAAGGATTATTCCCCATCTTTAGTAGCCTTTCCACAGGTGTTGCTAGCCTGGCATGGCTTGTACTGGAAATAATCAGAAACAGCATAGACTCTCAGATGGGTCCTGGCCTCCAGGCCCGGCCCTGGGAAAACATTCAGTAGGGACAACACTCTCTCTCTCTCTCTCTCTCTCTCTCTCTCTCTGATTAGACTAAACTGAACTTCACCCCATCTGCTCTAACACACAACATATATCTCTCAAGCAACTATCAGATAGATATCTGATTGCAGGAAATATAACAGGAGACTGTCTAACCTCTGATACCAGATGAAGAGGACATGTCCCTTGAAATGCATTGTCCCAGCTGCTGTGTGTAAATGAATGGGTATATTGCTTTAAGTGGTAACTCAGCGTTCCTTGTATCCTGATGGGTAAGGAGTGCCTCAAAAAGTCGCCAGTTTTACAGTCCCTTCCTAGCCACCATAGCTTACAGTTGGTGGCATAAAGTACATAAAATCAGTCACATCCAGTTAACCCTTTAACAACTCTTACGTCAGCTGTGCCATATAATACATAGAAGATAGAGACACCTAGTGGTGGGAGTGCAAATAGTCACCTTTAGCCCAGAGCTTATACACTTTATAGTACCGACCTGCACACATACTAGAAATCAGTGGAACACCCACTCTCTGACACTGCACATGTACTAAAACAAAAGAAAACTAAATAAAAAAAACCCTTTCCCATTACATTGGGAATGATTGTATACACTGTTCAAGAAATAGAGATTAGGGTAATCACTTTGGAAGATCTTAAAGTTTGCACAGTGTTTATGGAATGCTTAGGATTAACAATTATTATGTAGAATATTCTTATTAAAGATGTTGACTTTCTTTCTAGAGGAATCACTCAGCTTAATTAAATCTACATTTTTTTGTATATTTTTCTATATATTTTGTATATTTTTGATTCTGTGAAATAAAGAATCAATAGAGGAAAGGTTAGATGGGTTCACTATGGCTGGGCAATAGCAGGGTGACAGTTCAGAGAGGAAAGTGATTAAAACCAATGGGAACAAACAGTACAAGGCTGCAACCACCCAATGACTTTTTTCGGCCGTTTGATGGCCGTTTCTTTGGATGGCCATCATTTTGAGCCCGAATAAAGTCGTTATGGTTGTCAATTGTTCAAAAAGACCTATTGTGTGGTTGTGGCCCTGGAGTGTAAGTGACTTTATTGAAAACAGCACATTTGATCTTCTTTACATACACAGTATGTCTGTGGTACAAATCTGATTTCACCAACTGTTTTATGGCACAACTTTAAAGGGGTTGGTCACTTTATAGTTCAGTGTACAGTGTTTAGTAAGGGTACTTACTGTATATACTGACAGCAGCTCCCTGTGTACTCACTGTATATACGGACAGCAGCTCCCTGTGTACTCACTGTATATACTGACAACAGCTTTCTGTGTACTCACTGCATATACTGACAGCACCTCCCTGTGTACTCACTGTATATACTGACAGCAGATCCCTGTGTACTCACTGTATATACTGACAGCAGCTCCCTTTGTACCTCATAGAGCTAAAATCAGACTTCCCTCCTCTATACTGTGCTATCCTGCTCTGTGGTGAGTCTGTCCATAAGATGACTGACACGGAGGAGCATGTGACCATGCCCCGCCCCCCAATGAGCCTGTATATTCCTAAGGAGGACACTGGGGGCGGAGCATGGCCATCGTATAGACAAACTCACCACAGAGCAGGAGAGCACAGCCTGAAGGAGGGGAGTCTGGTTTTAGCTCTATGAGGTACACAGGGAGCTGGTGTCCGTATATACAGTGAGTACAGAGGGAGTTGCTGTCAGTATGTACAGTGAGTACACAGGGAGCTGCTGTCAGTATATACAGTGAGTACACAGGGAGCTGCTGTCAGTATATACAGTGAGTACACAGGGAGCTGCTGTCAGTATATACAGTGAGTACACAGGGAGCTGCTGTCAGTATATACAGTGAGTACACAGGGAGCTGCTGTCAGTATATGCAGAGAGTACACAGGGAGCTGCTGTCAGTATATACAGTGAATACACAGGGAGCTGCTGTCAGTATATACAGTGAGTACCCAGGGAGCTTCTGTCAGTATATACAGTGAGTACACAGGAAGCTGCTGTCAGTATATACAGTGAGTACACAGGAAGCTGCTGTCAGTATATACAGTGAGTACACAGGAAGCTGCTGTCAGTATATACAGTGAGTACACAGGGAGCTGCTGTCAGTATATACAGTGAGTACACAGGGAGCTGCTGTCAGTATATACAGTGAGTACACAGGGAGCTGCTGTCAGTATATACAGTGAGTACCCAGGGAGCTGCTGTCAGTATATACAGTGAGTACCCAGGGAGCTGCTGTCAGTATATACAGTGAGTACCCAGGGAGCTGCTGTCAGTATATACAGTGAGTACACAGGAAGCTGCTGTCAGTATATACAGTGAGTACACAGGGGGCTGCTGTCAGTATATACAGTGAGTACACAGGGGGCTGCTGTCAGTATATACAGTGAGTACAGGGGGTTGCTGTCAGTATATACAGTGAGTACACAGGGGGCTGCTGTCAGTATATACAGTGAGTACACAGGGAGCTGCTGTCAGTATATACAGTGAGTACACGGGGAGCTGCTGTCAGTATATTCAGTGAGTACACAGGGGGCTGCTGTCAGTATATACAGTGAGTACACAGGGAGCTGCTGTCAGTATATACAGTGCTGTCAGTATATACAGTGAGTACCCAGGGAGCTGCTGTCAGTATATACAGTGAGTACACAGGGAGCTGCTGTCAGTATATACAGTGATTATACAGGGAGCTGCTGTCAGTATATACAGTGAGTACACAGGGAGCTGCTGTCAGTATATACAGTGAGTACACAGGGAGCTGCTGTCAGTATATACAGTGAGTACACAGGGAGCTGCTGTCAGTATATACAGTGAGTACACTTACTATACTAATACTGTACACTGAACTTTTTACTATAAAGTGGCCGACCCCTTTAACTAGAGTCTAAATGTCAGTGAGAACTTCAGAAAATAAAAGACTACAAGAGGAGACGGGCATGGGCCACCTAAAAGAGTTGTAAGAGTTGCAGTAGTCTAACCTACTGATAGTTCCCCTTTATAAGCTGCAGGACAACAATATTTTAGTGTTCTGTATGTATAAATGGAAAACCATAACTCCCCACCCAATAACATTACTGTGCTGCCATGATATTACATGAATTGTTGTTCATGATAGTCTTGTAATTAGCGCTCTCCTCTCCCGCACACACCACTGCTCGCTATATGATATATCCTGGATATTCCCATCACTGGTCTTCGTGTTACTCCAGTTCAAATCAAATTTTTGATTCTATTTTAAAAAGAGACATAGCAGCGAATGTTTAATATCGAGCGTTTAGTCTACGTTTGTTTAATTCAAAATAATATTCCGGCCAAGAATCACTCGAAAAATAAATAGGAGATGGATCTAGTGTGGAGCCAAAACATTAGGAGGAGACACTTTTAACACAAAAGTCTGTTTCTCTAAAGCCACAGATCAGCTTACACAGCTGTTACACTATATACAGTACTATGGCCGAGCCGCTCATCGTGCGGGAACACCAGATCTGGCAGGAACCCTATTACGTGATTGAAGGATGAAAATGATTTCGATAGATTCTAATAATGAGCTGAATTTCATATTTAACTCTTTGCGGTCCATATCATGTGTATATGGTTAAGGCACGTTTCCATAGATTTGAATGAAATTGATTTTTTTCAATTTTGCGTAAACCAACAGTATCTTTTTTTTTTTACAAGGCTGAAAACCCCTTTAAATCTTAGTTTATTGCTTAGCCAATTCTCTTGACAATATTATCAGCTCTATATTGGTTTTAAAATGTAGTTTTCCCTAAACCTTTATCTCATATTTTGTAGTTTTCCCTAAACCCGATCATATTTTCAGTTCATACTTCCCAATATACTACCATGCGTAGCCATTTTAAACCAATGTAAACAAAGTGTAAACAATGTAAACAAAGTGTAAAGATTTCATAAATAGGCTATGTTCACACAACGTCAAAAATATTGAAAAGGTTTCAAAAATTTTCATATTTAAAAAAACGTCCGTTTTTGCCGCGATTTAACTGTTTGCAATGGCAATGCATTGAAGTCAATGGGAAGACGGACGTCCAATTCACACAATGCATTGAATAACGGTCGTTTTTACCGCGGACGTCAAAATAATGAACATGATCATTATTTTCAGACGTCTTTTGCAAACAGCGAACTTTTTTTATTAGTTGTTCACACACAGTTTTTCTTTCTCCACTGTTCTTTCTCCTCTTTTACTATTAAATTCAATGGACTTTTCAATTAAGACACACCCAAACTCCAATTAGTAATCCCAAACTAAAATAATGTACAAACACCAGTCATTGCACTGGTGCAAGGGGAGGCAAAACAACTAAATGACGTCCGTTATTTTAGACTCAAAATAACGGACATAATTTTAAACTGAGCTGAAAAATCGTTGTGTGAACTAGGGATTGTCCGAACCTGCTGAGGTTCGTCTGAACCCAAACGCTCGGCATCGGATTCCCGCTGTCTGCCCGCTCCGTGCAGCGGGTGGATACAGCGGGAGGAACGCCTGGAAAACTGGGACTGCACCACCGAGATCCCCGTGCCGGCGCCGATCAGTACATAGTACATTCACTTTAAGTATTAAATATGGATTACCCACAAGTAACAGTAAAATATCTAGTTGACCTCAAGCTTTTCTTTTAATTGACTTACACTTTATGTTACAATAAATTAGAATCTTTACTATTTTACCTTAAAATCCCATTCACCTGGCTGGGCAGGACAATTTACTTGAGACACATGCCATTCCTCAAACATTTTGAGAACTATCAAACACCCCAGCCTTCCATACCCTCTTACAGTATATGTAAGAGAATTCATTGCTCTAGCCCATCTGTGTATATTATAGAGCTATCCCGCTCATCAGATGGACACAACATAGATCTGTCATCCCCATGTGTAGATATTGAACATAACCTCCTAGGTAAACATCTTACACATCTACAGCGGGGTTAACGCCCCATTGACAGGGAAAAATATCCTTGTAAGTGACCTAATGCTGAAAGTCTGCCAAAAAGTAAAAGCATTAAATCTTTTTGATGGCGCTCCGTCTTCTTTGGCTCCTATAGAGAGAACCTGTCACCACTCCGGACCCGTCTGTTTTAGCAAATATATGCAATACCCATGAAATAATAATTCTGGATCACCGGTTCTTACAGCTCTGTGATGTGCCGTTCCTCTGTTATTCCTACTAGAAATGTACGACTCGATCACCAACTAAGGGCGTGTCCCTTCCTCCCATCCAATCAGAGGTGACAGTGTAGGGACACGCCCCCAACTGGTAACGCCCAGTTGGTTATTGAGTCACTGATTTTTGTTAAGAACAATAGAGGAACAGAACATGGTTATAGATATTGACATCCAGAGTTGTAATGTTCCTTTGCTTCCTTTACGCTATTGGCATTCTTGTATTACTTTTATTTATGTTATTGTCATTTTTGGTTTTACGATACTTTCACTACTTTGGAGAATTGCTTATCTCCACTTTGTCTAGACAGGATTACGAGTGTTCACCTTTTTTGATGAGACTAGAATATCTCAATTGCCTCAGTTCTTCTACACCTTTTATAAGGATAAACTCTCGTAGCCTTAGGACTATGTTGTATCATTCTCTGCTATTCTTGTTTTCCACCTTGTAGTCGTATTGGCTCAATAAAAAAAAATTACAAAGCACTCTCAATGCTTTCTTAATGTTCCAGGTGGGACCTGTGTTATTATAAGGCAGCTTTGATGTGTGGACCACTTCTGTAACGCTATATTCTCACATTGAATGTGTTCTCGATGTAGCATGAATTATTGTAACCAAAACTTATATTTATAAATACTTGATCATTTTTTTCCCCATTTGAATCCATTACCCGGTTATACTCGCTTTCTGAGATATTTTCCTGGGCTCGTATGACGAGTTCTGATCTTATCCTTGGCATTAACATGATAGGCCAGATTAAAGGGAATCTGTCGGCACCGGGAGCCAACCCGAGGTGCTGACCTAGTCAGAAGGGTACCGTCTATGCCTCAGGGGAGGGGGTGCGGAGTTGTGGCTCAGCATTTGGGCTGCACTCTGGCGTCCCTCACCCTCCTTCCTCCTTCCCTTTCTCTATTTTGCGCGAGATGGACTCCTGTACACTTGCGCCAGCCTTTAAGTTTCAAGGACCATGTGCACCCTCCTGACAGTTTGCCACTGATATCACAGGCCGTGCACCGCTTCTCTCTGCTATATACCAGGGGAGTGACACATGTGTGCTGAGTGTCCCAAGTGTGGGCACTGGCTTTAGCCCCTCAGCTTGCGTCTAATAGGATCTTAAGAACAAATGCCTTTTTATTTAATAATATAACTTTATGACAATGGCAGGGGGACACTAAGGGACATTGAGGAACACTGAGCACCCCCCTGCCATCATCCTCTCCAGCAGCCACAGCCCGCACAGCTCTGGGAGTGGGGTCGTGATATCACCATTTTATCCAGGAAGTGACACCACCATGTTATCCAGGAAGTGACATCACCATGTTATCCAGGAAGTGACATCACCATGTTATCCAGGAAGTGACATCACCATGTTATCCAGGAAGGGCATCACCATGTTATCCAGGAAGTGACATCACCATGTTATCCAGGAAGTGACATCACCATGTTATCCAGGAAGTGACATCACCATTAAAAATGAGCGAACCGGGTTTGAGTTCGAGTCCATCCGAACCAGAACGTTCGGTACTTGATAAGCTGGGGCTGCTGAACTTGGATAAAGCTCTAACGTTGTCTGGAAAACATGGATACAGCCAATGACTATATCCATGTTTTCCAAGTAGCCTTAGGGCTTTATCCAACTTCAGGAGCCACCGCTAATCAAATGCCGAAAGTTTGGGTTCGGATGGACTCGAGCATGCTCGAGGTTCGCTCATCTCTAATCACCATGTTATCCAGGAAGTGACATCACCATGTTATCCAGAAAGTGACATCACCATGTTATCCAGGAAGTGACATCACCATTTTATCCAGGAAGTGACATCACCATGTTATCCAGGAAGTGACATCACCATGTTATCCAGGAAGTGACATCACCATGTTATCCAGGAAGTGACATCACCATTTTATCCAGGAAGTGACATCACCATTTTATCCAGGAAGCGACATCACCATGTTATCCAGGAAGTGAAGCCTTGATGCAGTAGTAAGTGCAGGGAAAAAAGCACGTTATAAGCATTTCCAGTAATAAGTGTATATTGGTGTTTTGTATAAGTTTTGGATGGCAATACAATACTTACAATACAATACAAAAATGTCCTTCTCCTTTATTAGTAAAGATGGTAAAAGGGCGATGGAAAGAGAATAACTATGTGTAAACAACTAAAAAAATAACGTCCGCTGTCATGAACATCAAAAGTTGTCCCTCATTTAATACACTCTGCGCAAATGACGTTCATTATTCCATAGACTTCAGTGCAATTCATTGAAGTCCATTAAAATGATGCAATAACGGACATGAAAAAAAAAAGAAAAAGCACACGCCTTTTTCCCCCTTTTTTTTTTACATTTTTTTTTTTAATTAGTGTGAACATAACCTAAAGCTCCAAAAAAGTATAAAAAACTTACAAATGATACCTCCCCCTCTATGCGTGGATCCAGAGTAAATTGACACAATAAAGCATGGGTCTCCAAACTGCGGCCCTCCAGCTGTTGTGAAACTACAACTCCCATCATGCCTGGACAGCTAAAGCTTTGGATTTGGCTAGCCAGGCATGATGGGAAATGTAGTTTTGCAACAGCTGGAGGGCCGCAGTTTGGAGACCCATGCAATAAAGGGATGCGATGGATTTTACCTTTAGATCTGTACAGTGGATGTAAAAGGAATCGGAATTCTAAAGGAAGACATTATAACATTTATTATTACGCTTAGTGTAAAACCAACCTAAAAGGAATGAATCTGCATTAATCCGCAATACAGTTACTCCACAGGGGCCATCAGGGAAGATGGTAATTCCACAGTCTCACAGAAACAATGGAGTTTTCAATAGAGAAAATCAGGTGAGAATTGCTGCCGACCACCGAGGGCACATTCCATGGGAAGGAATCAATGGCTCCTCTTATCTTTCTTCCTCCTGTCAAATATTTCAATGTGAACTTATTTTAACATGTAATTAAGTGGTTAATGAACACACGGCTTCCAGGCATTTCCCTGCAAAGACAATTAGCAAAGCAATTGATATGTATTATTTCCCAATGAGAGGTCACCACTAGATATTCCTCTAATATCGTGTTTCTAAAACGGACCTAATGTGTTTGTTTTACAGGGTAAAGAGTCTAATGATGACACAAAGGTGTCGTGAGGAATGACTCTATATACAGGTGGGAAGATAATGGCTACGAGATACGCTGGCCATACACTTCAGCCAACAGCTGGACTTCCTTATCCTCCTATATACATTTGGTATGTTTTCTGTATGGAAAGTGGGCAAAAAACTGTAAAGGGATCGGTCAGTTGAAATTTAACACACTCTGGTGCCATAAATTTTGGCCTGTGATCCCCACAGGATAGGGGACAAGTAAGAGATGGCGGAGAGTCCAACCTTCATACCCCCCGGCGATCTCCATATTGGGCTCCACCTTCTTTGTTATGAATACAACCCTGGGTATAGCATGTGATCTGTGGCTCTATTCATTCCTATGGAGCCACCGGAAAGAGCCGAGTAAGCACTTTCCGGCGGCTCCATATGAATGGATAAAGTCACAGATCACATGCCATACCCGCGGTTGTATTCATAACAAAGAAGTCTGGGGACCGATACAGAGATCAGTCTGGGGTATGGAGGTTGGACCCCCCACCATATCTTACTTGCTCCATATGCTTAGGGTTCCCTGCTTACACCCACGCTGCGAGATAGAGTTCATAGGCTTCTAGCAACTTTGCTCTACCCGGATCAGTTTCTTTACTTTCTATGGATATTGTCCTGCACTTTGTCTCTCCTTGTCCACGACGTGGGTTGAGATGATCCCTGACTTGTCCTCTCTAGTGAAGGTTTAACACTGCATAGTGTTGAGTGGAGTTACTGGAGAAGAAACTGTGTCTAGGTACATGTGTCCTGCATCTTGACCACAACTTAGACTGGGGACCTGGCAGGTGCCAGGGCCCAACTAGACCACTGTACAGAGCGTTCTGGCTTGTGTCCTTCCTCTACAGAGTCTAAAGGCAAAAGATCCTACACTTCCTCTACCCATGTGACTTCCATCCTACAGCCCCTGTAAGGTGTGCTGTGAGTGGGTGAGGAGTATGTATGTGAGAAGTAAAGAGAGAGATGATAGGTAAGAAGAAGAAAGAACTCTCATTGGTGTGCAGATCCATGTGTAACACAAATAAATAATAATAATAATAATAATAATAATAAATTTTATTTATATAGCGCCAACAGATTCTGCAGCACTTTACAATTCCCTTTAACTACTACAGCCGTGCAATAACTGAGTATACACACTTGCAATAACGACATCTTGTGGCGAAACTCTGGTACTACTACATCACCACTCACACTCACACCCTTTACGAAGGGTATAACCAATAGCCACACCCGTGGTGGGACACCACACACATCCTGTGGATAGGAGACAAGTTACTTTTACCTTGTTAGCCTCTTTACGATCCCCATACACCTTAGTCTGTAGACAGCTAAACCCGCCACTTGCAGTGGATTTGGGTGTCAATTTAAGGTGTATGGGGCTCTCCAGAACTACAACCAACAGATGAGCTCATTGATCATAGGGGTCGGGCGTGATGCAAAATTTCGTCTGAACCCTGTATTTCGGGAGAGATAAGTTACAGCCAGAGATCTTTGGCTGTGGCTTACCCCTTCCCAACGTTTCTATTTATGGGGAGTACAGAGAGAGGTAACTGATGGTCAAATGATCGTACAGTCGTCAGTTATTAAAAGTGTATGGCAACCTTAATACCGGTCGCTTTTTTTATCCTGTTATCACTCACACCACAAATTGGGTTAAAATTTTTAGTTTTCTTATATGTGTTATACAAAAAAAAAAAAATAATAATTATATTATATATGCCGCAAATTGCATGTATATCAGTTTTTGGCACAAATTGAGCTCAGTAAATTTCTACCATTCTGCTGCTTTTTATTTTTTTATAACTTTCAGTCAGTATAAAAAAAAAGCTTTGTAAGGGTCGGTAATGTCCCATGACGGACAAATAAAATATGTTCATTACGTCCTAACCAAAATGGATGCTGTCTTTTTTTCACTTATGGGGTAGAACATTAGTCTATTGACATTTTTCTGCACCTGCCATAAAGCACACACACCCTGCTGCACTAAGAGACGTGGGTGCTTTATGGCACCTGCAGAAAAATGTCAAAAAACTAATATAGTCTGCGGGAATGATGGCATACAGGGAAAATCTATACAAGTCTTTACCTGAATGTATAGTGTTACTTATCTGCATCAGATACTGTAGATCTCCAGCCGTACAGCAGATCTGTCATTTATCACCTGCCCTCAGCTGAACCTGTCCCAACCTACAAAGGAGAGCAAGTATAGAGCAAAATGTCAGATTGTGTGCGCTTTACTAGCCAGGAGATAACTGAAATATTAAAACAAAAATGTTACTGGGTTACTTAAAGGGGCACTCCAGTGAAAATCTTCTTTCAATTCAACTAGTTTCAGAATATTATATAGATTTGTAACTTACTTCTGTTTATAAGTCTTCCAGTTCTTATCAGCTGCTGTATGTCCTGCAGGAAGTGGTGTATTGTTTCCAGCCTGACACAGGGCTCTTTGCTGCCACCTCTGTCCATGTCAGGAACTGCCCAGAGCAGGAGTGGTTTTCTACGAGGATTTGCTGCTACTCTGGACAGTTCCTGACATGGACAGAGGTGGCAGCAGAGAGCACTGTGTCAGTCTGAAAAAGAAACACCCCTTCTTGCAGGACATACAACAGCTGATAAGTCTGGGAGATTTTTTTTTTTAAATAGAAGTAAATTACACATGTATATGACTTTCTGAAACGAGTTGATTTGAAAGGAAATGATTTTCGCTGGATAACCCATGTAAAAAGCTAATAATGTTCATAATAATAAAAAATATTTTTAAAAGTTACACAGGGGTGGGAAATGGAGATAAGGAGAACAATAAAAAATTATATATACCCGCCTCTCGTCTTGCTGCCATTCCATTCTTTTGATCCCCATTCTCTGATTTCTTTTACAAAGGCCAGAAACCCCCTTTAAAGGGAAAGAAGCATCTAACCTGCAGGTATGTCCCTATAGCCCTAGGGTTATTTTCTTACCTTGATCCTCACAGACATTTTGTGTAGCTTCATCTATTTGCTTATAAGGCAGTTTGGTTTCCTGGGGGCGGGGCTATGACCCGATCCTGCCAGCCCCCTTCTAATGAATATTGAGGTGACGCTCTGCAGTGACATCACTCATCACTGCAGAGAACTGGATGAATATTTATTAGAACAGGCAGATCAGTAATAGTCCCGCCCCCAGTGCACCAAATCACATAAATAGCATTTGGATTAAGCTCCAAATTTCCTGGAAAAGATGCTGGAGATCACAGAAAGAATCCTACCTTCATCCTCAGCTCCTCAGCTCCCCGTGCGCTCTAGGGACATAGAAGCAGGTTAGACTCATCTTTCTCTTTACATATTGGGTCATATTCTATTAATCTATTACCATTGTATCTCATGTGTGATTCCAGCCTAATCACAACACCACAATTGCATCTTCCCATAGGGTCTGTTCACACCTCGCAGTCATAATGTAGTTTTTAAGGGGATGCTGAGTTGTAAGTGACAGCTATTGTGGATACCTCTCTGTTATTTATATACTGGTGTCACCTGTCACTGTACTCCTGTCTGTGACATCTATATACTGCTCTCACCTGTCACTGTACTTCTGTCTGTGACATCTATATACTGCTCTCACCTGTCACTGTTTGCCTGTTTGTGTTATCTATATACTGGTGTAACCCTGTCACTGTCCTGTCCTGTCTGTGTGATCTATATACTGCTGTTCCCTGTCACTGTCCTCCTGTCTGTGTTATCTATATACTGTTGCCATCCATTACTGTACTAGTGTCTATGTTATCTATATACTGGTGTCACCTGTCACTGTACCCCTGTCTCTGTTATCTATATACTGGTGTCACCTGTCACTGTGCTCCTGTCTTTGTTATCTATATACTGGTGTCACCTGTCACTGTACTCCTGTCTGTGCTGATAAGGAGGACACTGCTGGGAAATGAAAGGAAGTTATTAGGCCTAGTGGCCAGATTGGAAACTGCACATTTTTAGAATAATTTTAAGATATTAAGAATAAAATAAAAATGAGAAAATAAATAAATACATAAATATTTTGCTTGTATAGGTGTAGAATATACCCAGAAACAGCAGACATTCCTTCTGCATGTGAACACGACCTATCGGGATGCTCAGCCATGTTCATTCCTTTCCACCCGGGTTACAATACAGTCTCAGTATTTCAGGGCATTTTCCTCTGTTCTGACTATATACTGTATGTAAACAGCTCCGATCTGACCAGTGAATGTTTAACAAACAAATCGCAGTCAGTCCCCGGAGGGCGGAGGCGCTGCTCATTATCATCCTATTCCCCTGATATAGTAGGAGCTATTAGATTACATGGAGGCTGAATATAGCATGTCTGGGCTCCTGGCGGAGAGCTCATCAGCTTATACCACTAACTTCATGATCTGCCACATTTAGGAGGTAAATTATGCAATTTCTTTTTTTTTTTCCCAACAAATATGTTGAGCGATGAGAAAAGTGGAAATAGTCTCTGAAGGAGCTGGAGTTTATATCACAAGAGAAATAGCATCAATTTCAACTTAGATTAGAGACAACAGACGTGTAAACATCTCAGCCTACCTCATATTATAATGCACAGGAACATATGTGTCACCCAGGTACTGTATAAGAACTAGAAGGGTTGTCACTTGCTGCTGGGCACCCTTGCAGTGGAATGGCTGAGATCTGGTGGCTCACTAGCTTCTATGGCTTGAGATCTTTTACAAGGGATTCTCCTTGTGGTGACCCCCAGCGTGAGGGTACGGACGGTCACTTGTGAGATGGTAAAGTGTGTTGCCAGTTCTATGGTGGTAGGCCAAGTTACAGCCGGGCTCAGTCATGTTATGTCATGACGCCAGTACCGGTTGGGCACACAGGTATGGTGGCACACCTGCTTTTATTTTAAAGGCCCGGTTATACCTTGTTCCCCTGTGAACAGTGTCCTGCCAGGTTGTTGCAACTTTGCTCTATCCGGATCAGTTTTACTTTTCTTTATGGATACTGTCCTGCACTGTGACTCTCCTTGTCCATGGCCTGGGTTAAGATGATCTCTGACTTGTCCTCTCTAGTGAAGGTCTAACACTGCATAGTGTTAGGTGGAGTTACTCGAGAAGAAACTGTAAGTTGCATGTGCCTAGGTCTGCTTCTAGACTACAAACTGAGACTGGGGACCTGGCAGAGGGCCAGGCCCGACTGGACAGCTGTAGAGAGCGTCCTGGCTTGTTTCCTTCCTCTACAAAGTATGGTGGCAAAAGACCCTACACTTCCTCTACCCATGTGACTTCCTATCTACAGCCCCTGAAAGGTGTGCTGTGAATGGGTGAAGAGTGCATATGTGAGAAGTAAAGAGAGAAATGATAGGATAGAAGAAGAAAGTACTCTCATTGGTCTACAGATCCATGTGACATACAAAGAAACAATACTACAGCTGTGCAATTACTAAGTACATATACTCACAACAGCGACATCTTGCGGCACAACTTTGTTACTACTAAATCACCACTTACATCCAAAAAGTACAGGCGAAGGGTGTAAGTAATAGCAACACCACATCCTTACACTCCTTGAACTGTCTGCCCTATTTAGGTAATTCCCCTGTAGGTAGCCACCCTGTATAAGTAGCTCCCCTGCAGGTAGTCCATGTGGTTGTTGGTCCCACAGTAAATAATACCCCCAATATAAGTAACCCATCTGTAGGTAGCCATCACCTTGAAATAGTCCCCGTTGTTGCCGTATTCCAGGGTAGCTGTGCGGTGTTGTGGCAGCCAGTTGGGTGTTGGGTCACTTGTCATGGTGGCCAGGAGTTGTGTTGGAGCCCACAGCCAGACGAACGGCACTGCTCTTGTGGTACAACAATAACTCCAGTGTAAAGGAGTAGGTGCAGGTGCCACAAAAATAATGGAATAGAGTCCAGTAGCTTAACCAGGATATCTTTCTTTACTTTAGAAACTTCAGTGCAATACAATACAGTTGCAACTTGGAGTACAGGTGCAGGCAAGAGGTAGTTAGAATAAGGTGTGCAGAGGGAAGAGTAGGGTTGCGTCCAGGTAGTTATGTACTCTGCCGGGATAGTGTGGAGTAGAAAAAAAAGTTGAATAAGAGAACAATTGTACTCACGTTTAGATATTTTATCCGACCACCTTCTGCCCTAACTAGTGCAAAGAGTGTCTAGTTGGGTAGTACAAGCCCCAGGACTTCACAAGTGGGCATAGCAGACTTTCCAGAAAAGCTGTGCAGACAGTAGGATACGTCAACTTTTCCCGCTATTTGTCCTACTGGGGTCAATACCTAACTGTGGTGGTTACTGCCCTTGTGTTTTAGAAGGATCCCAGGCACGGACAAGGTTTTTCGCAGAGGACGGCTATCCCTCCCGAGGAGTTCTAGCACTGCATGCTAGCAAGTAGTCTCTTTCACATAAACTTGCTGATGACCTACCACCAGGAATTACCCTCCGTTTTATAGGGGCAAACTAAGCTAACTCCGGACTGACTAAAATTTCTCTACTCCTTAGTAGAAAAGGCTGGACCAGAGTAAGCTCCTTCCTTCTCTCTAGAAGGTTCTTAGCAGCAGTTTGTGTGTGTGTGTGTTATCCATTAGTTTTACAAAGCTATATCTGTTACAATACAGTTGCTCTAATATGGAACAATACAAAGCTATATGAGATAGTTCAAGCAAGTATAAAACAGCATAAATACCAAAACATAAAAGGGCCCCAGTGTGACACTGAAAACTATATATAATCCATGTATACTAAAACAGTGGAGTCAGTAGCGAAATTTGGTAGGGGCAAGGGGGGCCGCCGCTCCCGGGCCCACCAAGGCTGGGGGCCCACTGACAGATGCGACCTTTAGCTGTGCGTACAACTTTAAGAGACACGCACAGCTAAAGGGAATGTCGCGCTGGAGCAGAGACACAGGGGCTTCCTGTGCAGGCAGCCTCTGTAAGTCATGCTGGCTGCCTGCACCGGAAGCTAGTAAAGGACAGGCTCAGCTTCAGAAGAGCTGGGGAATGGGTGAGGTGAGTAGCTGTGTGTGTTGCACTGCACAGAGGGGGCCTTACTGCACAGCGGGGATCCACAGCGCCGGGGAGGGGGAGTTGTCATCAGTTTTGCAGCTGAATGAATGTCTCGGTAGGTCCCGATAAGCCCTGCCTCCATTAACATAACCCCCGGCGCTAACCACCTGTTGTATAGTAACCTTATTGCTGCCAGAATAAACAGCCTGAGGAGGAGAGTGGGGCTGCACAGCATGATGGAGGTCACCCAGCTTCCCAGCATCCTGTATGATGGAAGTTCACCCAACTTTCCCAGCATCTATGATGTGGTCACCCAGCTTTCCCAGCATCTATGATGGTGGTCATCCAGCTTTCCCAGCATCTATGATGGTGGTCATACAGCTCTCCCAGCATCTATGATGGTGGTCATCCAGCTTTCCCAGCATCTATGATGGTGGTCATCCAACTTTTCGAGCATCCTCTACATCCTGTACATGCATTCCCTTTACTGCCCAGAGAAGGCCTACTGGGGGGAAGGGGTGGTGTACTGCACAGAGGGGGGTATACTACAGAGGGACCTATACTGCACTTAGGGGGGCAACACTACAGAGGGGCCTATACTACATAGTGGCAGTGTAGAGGGGGCTACACTATGGAGAGTTTGTATAGAGACGAGGATGATCCTGGATCAAGGAATTTAAAATGTTTCTCTAGCAGATCCTGTGGAGAAGAGTCATGGTCTGAGAAGTCTTCATGATGTGAACAACATTGAATATCAAAAACATCAACTGCAATTCCTGCAGAGAAGACGCCTCCTGTGAGTCACTGGATGTAGATGCACTATGATCACTTATAAGAACTGCAGAACCTGTATACACCTTGATCAACCTCAATACAGTCACTACTTAGGGAGAATATTTGGCTTTATATTGTGGATGTTATTCATTGACAATATAGCGCTATTATCCAGTCAGTGTATGGTGAGGGTAGTGGTCATGGTGTAACAGTATTATTTGTCCTGTATATGCTGTAATTATTAGTAATATTTTGTTTATATAGTGAAGATTATTCATTGAACATAAAGAACACGTGTCAAACTGTGGTCCTCCAGCGGTTACAAAACTATAATTAACTTGGAAGCTTTAGGGTGCGTTTACACAGAGAGATTTATCTGACAGATTTTTTAAGCATAAGCCAGGAACAGACTGTAAACAGGGAAAAGGTCATGAAGGAAAGACTGAGATTCCTCCTCTTTTCTAATCCATTTCTGGCTTTGGCTTCCAAAATCTGTCAGATAAATCTCTCTGTGTAAACACACCATTAGAATGCCTTTACACAGACAAATTATCTGACAGATTTTTTAAGCCAAAGACAGGAATGGATTTGGGAAGAAGAGAAATCTCAGTCTTTCCTTTATGACCTGATCCCTGTTTATAGTCTGTTCCTGGTTTTGGCTTCAAAAATCTGTCAGATAAATCTCTCTGTGTAAACAAGCAATTAGCTTTAGCTGCACAGGCATGATGGGAATTGTGGTTCTGCAACAGCTGGGGGCAGTGAGTTTGACACCCTTGTTAGGGTATATGCACACAGAGTAATTCTGTCAGAAAACTCTGTGTGGAATCCACATAGGCTCTATCATATGCTCTGGCAGATTCCTCTGTCCACCCGTAGAATTTACATGTATGGTATTACAATTAGGCACTGTTCTTGTCAGTGGAAGTGAGCTGCAATTCCACACACAAACTGAGGACAGGGGTGGTGCTGTTTCTGGAACAAATCAGCTATGGTTCTCTAATCTTGCATAACCCCTTAAAATTTTACATGGCCATATACAGTATGTGAATTGTAGAAAGCCTTTTACACTGCTCTCAATCCCTATTCTAGTAATGTAGTAGAACATACCCTTTATTATTTTAAAGCAGTGTCGTCTGCTGAGGTTCCCTATGGGTAAGATAATCGGTTGGGGGCCCACTCAGACTTGCTTGCCCCCCCTAGACGAAACCCCTAGCTAAGCCCCTAAGTGGAGTTAAAGGGGTTGTTCACCCGATTTTTTTTCCTTCCAAATCAACTGGTGCAAGAGATTTGTAATTTACTTGTATTAAAAAAATCTATAGTATACTTCCGGTTCCGGCGCCATGCTGTAAGCCACGCTTTGCCTCGGCTCCGCTCAGTGGCTCCCGTACCCGACGTATATACACCCGCAGCTGCGATCTAAACAAGACTGTTTCCCCCCCCCAATCCCGTCGGACATCTAGATGGATAAGTACGTCCACAAGAAAGGGCCGCAAATTAAGCAAAAGAGCCGCTCCCGGACCCGTAAGACCGACGGAGCTGAGACCAACATGGCGCCTTCGCCTGCGTCATCCAGAGCACCCTCACCGACAAGGTCAGAGAGAGAGATGTCCGGGGGAGAGGAGGAGGTTGATACCCCTACCCTGGATTATGCAGCACTGGCTGCGGCGGTGGCCAGGCACATTACATCGGAGTTGCAAGGTACCGTCACGGCGGCGGTGACCGCGGCCATAAAACAACTGCAGGCGGAAGTGGGGGCCCAGGGGACACGGCTCACGGCAGCAGAGGAGAGACTCAGTGCCATAGAGGACTCGGCTGATTCCTGGCACACGCGAGTTGCCGCGGCGGAATAACTTGCGAATAGTCGGGGTCCCGGAGGCGGTCCGCCAAAGAGACTTAATGCAGCTATGTGAGGTAACCATACCCTCATTGTTGGGCCTCCCGCGTCCGTGCAAAGTGGAGCGAGCTCACCGGCTAGGCATGGAAGCCCGCCAGTCTCCTGATGTCGGGATCCCCCAAGGACTAGCACAAAGAGACAGGCCACGGCAAGTAATTGTCAAATACCTGGATTTCACTGACAAGGTAGCTATCCAGCGGCCCTTCCGCAACATACCAGAGGGACTTCGCTATGATGGGCAGCGTCTCCTCATCTTTGGAGACTTCTCGGCAGAGATCACCCGCAAGAGAAAACTGTTCTCCCCCATCTGCACTATGCTGTTTAAAAGACAAGTACGATTCGCACTGATATATCCGGCAGTGCTAAAGGTGTTTCATGCTGATGGCTCTATGCAAACCTTTCAAGGTGTTGATGAGGCTGCGGACGGCCTAAGAGAATATCTCTCTAATCTCCCATCGGATGGGGTCTCCAGCCCCCGCCGGGGAGAAACATCTGCGGCTACATCCCTGGTTATGCCGAGACACTCTCAAGATCAATGGCCCGAACTACCACAAAGCCAGAGAGTTCGCCGGGTGTAGCCCTGTGGAGTCTTGATTCGGATCTTGAGGCAACGTGTCATTGGTGGATGCGGATGGGTAGCATGGAGAAGGGTTTTGCCGGGGACTGACTTTTGGCACAAGGGGCTTCCTGGATGTTACCCTGCTTAGACCTTTGCTCTCTTACCTGTAGTAATGGGCCAATGCTCTGAATTCATCAATGCCGTCCCCCCCTTCTCTCCCGGGGCTCTGTTTGCTGCCCCCCCCCCCCCCCCCCCGAAGTGTTGCGAGGTTTCTGAGACTTCGAGGTGGAAGGCTCAGCATGGGAAGAAGTGAAGTCCTTAGCCACATGGCATACACACGGTTATATGTGTTGGTTTCTGTTGGGTGGGAGGGTTATGTTTGTTGTGCTGGGGGGGGGGGAGTTCTTTGCTCGCGGTTCACCAGTGGTCACTTATTCGGGTTCCATAGAGTTATCCTATATTTTGTTTAAACATGGTACATGTGATATCGTGGAATGTTAAGGGCCTACGCTCTCCTCATAAGAGGAATATGGTTTTGCGCCACCTAAAGAAGCTTGCCCCCGACGTGGCGTTGTTACAAGAAACACACTTGGACGATGTGGACTTCTTTAGGATGCGCAAAGGGTGGGTGGGAGAAGTGTATGGGTCGGCGGCTGTCTCCCACAAGGCAGGGGTCATGATACTAATACATAGATCGTTTAGTCATGACACTATTGACACCTGGGCAGACTCAGAAGGGAGAATATGTAAAGTACATCTCAAAACTGCAGCAGAGGAAATGGAGTTCATCAATGTCTATGCTCCTAATGATACTAACACAGCTTTTTTGACTCTCTCACCCCTATAGTACTCCAAGAGGCAGTCCAGACTAAGGTGGTAGGGGGCGACTTTAATACTGTTGTTAACCGTGAGGAGGACAGGAGATTGAGCAGGATCGTCGGCCAGGGGTCTCAGGGCAGAGATCAGGTACTGTCGCAGTGGACTCGGGCAGTGGGCATGGTGGACGCGTGGCGGTGGAAACACCCTGATGATAGGGAATATTCCCATTACTCGCACCCGCACAACTCGTGGTCCAGAATCGATTACATTTTTGTCACTGATTCTCTGCTGCCTCGCCTCCACCATGCGCAGATCGAAGACCTGGTCATCTCGGATCACTCGCCTGTGTCTATTCTGCTGCAGGACACCATTCCGAGGGGCTCAGATTTTATATGGCGGTTCCCAATGGGTTTAGCCAGAGATGAAAACTTCCAGTCTCTCCTTAAACTCTGGTGGTGGGAGTATACTAGGGATAATGCGGAACACATAGCTCAACCCCAACTATATTGGGAGGCCGCAAAAGCGGTTTTGCGGGGGCGCATAATGGCATATGTCTCAGGACAGAAGAAACAAATCGCATCTCAACTTAAAGCACATAGCGATGTTCTTCGAAGGGCGTATACCGCCTTTGTAGGAGCTCCCTCCTCGGAGACCAGGGAGAATTGGCAATCAGACAAAACCGCCTATGAGGGTTGGTTAGAACGTGGGGAGAACATAAACAGGTCTCATTTTGAGGCATCATTATTCCGATATGGCAATAAGCCGGGTAGAATGCTGGCTAGGCTAGCAAAAGGCAGACAAAATCTTCATCATATTCAATCTCTCCGAGATGCTGCGGGGACTCTCCGCACCTATCCTGGTGAGATAAATAATGTCTTGGGATCCTTTTATGAAGCTCTATACGCTGACTCACCCTCCCAGGCGGCCTCTGTCAGGGACTGGTTACGGGAGGCGGGCCTCCCTACGCTGACCCCTGAAGAAAATGAATCTCTTAATGCTACCATCACCATTGAGGATATTACTAAAGCCGTCAAGGACATCAAGCCCAATAAGGCCCCTTTGCCTGATGGTTTCACCGGGGACTTCTACAAGGTGGCAGTTTCAGAGATTGGCCCGGCCTTACAGTCCTTGTACAATGCCTATTTGCAGGGGTCTCCGGTGTCCCCCACCATGAACACAGCGGTCATTAAGGTATTGCCCAAACATGGGAAAGACCTGACATCCCCGGGGGGATATAGGCCTATATCCCTCATCAACGTTGACCTAAAGATTATGTCCAAAATCTTGGCGGACCGGTTGGCGACGGTCCTCCCTCACCTTATCTCTCCGACACAGGTGGGATTCGCCAAGGGACGATCAGCAGTATCCAACCTGCGCAAAGTTATAGGTGTCCTGGACACCGTTCATCTGCGTCCCGACTCGCACCCCTCCCCCGCAATTCTCTCCATAGATGCCGAAAAGGCCTTCGATAATGTGCGGTGGGAGTGGGTGTGGTCGGTGATGTCCCGGATGGGTTTCGAGGGGTCCTTTATGCATTACCTCTTTGCATTATACTGCGAGCCATGGGCCAGGATAGGAACCCCGGGCTTTTTGTCTCGGCCGTTTCGGTTGTACAAAGGGACCAGGCAGGGATGCCCCCTATCGCCCCTTTTATTCAACATAGCTCTTGAGCCTCTGTCAAGGGTCTTGACGGCTCTTCCTGATGTTAAGGGTATAGTGGTAGGCGGCATCCCTGTCAAAACTGCCCTCTTTGCGGATTATATACTTTTGTTTTTGGACCAACCCGAAGCGGATCTCCCCGTGGTACTGGAATGCCTCCAGGACTTCGGGGCCAGTTCAGGCTTTAGGATCAATATTACCAAGAGCACGTTGCTAGACCTTTCCACGGGACAAGAGGGATTCCGGGGCGGGACATCTGTGGCGGTCACACGAACTGCTATCAAATATTTAGGTATCATGATAGGCCAAACTCCTGGCTCGCTTTATGGGCTCAATTACCCACCCCTCATCCAGTCGATCCTCGGAGATGTGGAAAGGTGGAAGTCGCTCCCCTTACCCACCATGGCTAGATGCCACCTACTCAAAATGTTAGCCTTTCCAAGATTATTATACCCCTTGCAGACCCTTCCTGTCCTATTGAGGCATGCAGACATCCATAAGTTTCAATCGGCCTTCCTTAAATTTATTTGGAAAGGGAAAAGGCCCCGGATAGCCCTCAAAAAATTACAACTGTTTCGAGACCAAGGGGGGCTAAATTTCCCGGATCTCAGAAGATATAACATAGCATGTTTGCTCCGTCACGGCTTTGACTGGATGAGGGGGGGTCCATACTCTAATTATAGCGTAGAGGCGGCTATGGCGGCTCCCTGGTCTCTGAGGGCAGTGCTCTACGCCAAATTCTCGGTAATACCCCCTTTTATAAAACGCTCCTTGCTACTTCGTGACACTGTTGCAGCCTGGAAGGCTGGTTTGAAGGATATCAAACTCCCTGCTTTTATAGGAAAACATATGCCATTATGGTCCCATCCAGGATTACGTACGAGTCAGTTGGACAAGTCTTACCTTATCTGGCAGGGGAAAGGGATAACCCAGGTCCTACACCTTCTGCACGATACAGAACATCGGTACCTTACCTTTCCTGAACTAAGGGTGAA
>NC_091459.1:135496269-135538769 GCF_027789765.1 Dendropsophus ebraccatus | reverse complement strand
CGGCATATAGCGGCAGTCCCGGCATGTAACCTTCTGAACTGAGTAAGGGCCCTAATACATGGAGCGAAAATTGTCCGAATCAGGACGCTATCGCTCTGAGAGGACACTGGGGAACATGATCAGGTAGTATATATCACAGACAAGGCCTGAGGACACCGGGGGACCTTAATCAGGTAGTATATATCTTTATTGTTTACTATATACAGCAAGGATTGCACACACATCACTAATGATATACTGTATATATACACATAGGGGGGGAAATTTATCAAACATGGTGTAAAATGAAACTTGCTCAGTTGCCCCTAGCAACCAATCAGATTCCACCTTTCATTACTCACATTCTAAGTAGGTGGAATCTGATTGGTTGCTAGGGGCAACTGAGCCAATTCTTCTTTACACCAGTTTGATAAATCTCCTCTATAGCTTTTGCTGCATCATAAAAGAGCCATGTAGTAGGCTCTCTAAGCGAGCTCCATTCTACCAGATTGGCGCTCGCTTCTGCGGAATATCAGGCCGTGTAATACGGCCTTAAAAGTGGCCGTACACTTCCAATAACTGCTGGCTGAACAATCCTTCAGCTGACAATTATCTGTCCCATCCGGTCCCGTCCTCCCCATACACAGAAATTTGGCACATCTCAGTGTTCCTGTGTTCTCTATGAGAGGGGAAAGCCATAGCCATACAGATCTGATGCCGGCTTATCTCTCTGAGAACAAAGAGGTTGGGCGTTGATTTTCCATCAAGCTCGACCCCCTATGTCCACTGATATCATCTGTCAGAGGACTGTCCAGAGAGCCCCATACACCTTACGCTGATGGCCGAACCCACCAGGAGCAACAGGTACCACCAACAAAAGAGTAACATGTATGGGGACCTTAAATTGTTGCTAAAATATTTCAGCATTTGGGGCCCCACCTTTAACTTCGCCCAGGGCCACATCTAGTCTAAAACCGGCCCTGTCAACGGCTGATAGTTTCTTTAGGTCCGGACCTAAAATCATTGGGCATCGATATAAGTCAAGAACGGCCAACGTCTGATGATTGTAGTATAAAATAATAAAGTATTTACTTACCTTACCACGTTCCCGGGTGTCCTCGAGCCTTCCTTGGTCTCTGCAACTCTGTCTTCTGTTCCCTTCTGGACCGGTCTCTGCACTGACAGGCCGCTCAGCCAATCACTGGCCAAGACAGGACTGCGGCCGGTGATTGACTGAGCGGCCTGTCAGTGCAGAGACCGGTCCAGAAGGGAACAGAAGACAGAGCTGCAGAGACCAAGGAAGGCCAGAGGACACCCAGGAACGTGGTAAGGTAAGTAAATACTTTATTTTTTTTACACTAAAGGCAAGGGCTGCATGGACATCGCTAACAATGTTTATACAGCCCTTGCTGCTAGATTGTTGGGCCGTATGCTCAGTAAACAATTGTCGATCTAGTAGATCGGTGCTCCTTTACACTTTATGATCGGGCAATCTAATAGGACCCTTAGTGACAGGGAGAAGAGCAGGTTACCCACCATCTCAGATAGTAGATTGGGGGGAGAGAATCCTTGAAGGACAGCTCTCACAGGCTGTAGAGAGAAAGGAGAGCCAGTACAAGGTGATCTTTATGGAAGTATCACCTGAGCTCTAGAGAGACAACAATTTTAAATATAATCATGTTCAAGGTCAACTGAAATCAATGGATAATAAGGCAATGTGTATCCATTGGTGGCTACGCACTAAGCTGTCAAAGTAATGGTGCGTTTACACAGACAGATTTATCTGACAGATTTTGGAAGCCAAAGCCAAAAATTGATTTGAGAAGAGAAGAAATCTCAGCCTTTCCCTTATGACCTGTTCTCTCTTTATGGTCTGTTCCTGGTTTTGGCTTCAAAAATCTGTCAGATAAATTATTCTGTGTAAACGCACCCTAAGTGTGGGTAAAGTCATTTTATGTCTCCGACCAACTAGCTGCAGCCTAGACCTGTTCTTACTTACGATCTATCTCTGAACTACCTTATTAGAGTATCAAAAGAAAAAGACACTACCTAGGATATTTGCCAGGTCCAGGGATACTTCATAAGAAAAACTTCTTAGGCCCTCCTCCAATCTTGAGTCCAGTAATCCTCAGAAAAACCTCATCCATTGTATCACCGCTATGTATGACCAATATAATCCATAAACTAGAAAAACACTCCAAAAATATTGGCCCAAACGTCTTGCCAATCCGAATATTCCCCTAAAAGCTGGTGACACCATCTAGTGCATGTACCTAATCCAGCAGCGGTGCACTAATACACTTTCTTTGTTGCTCTTTTCGACATGATTGGCCATTCTTTTAAAGACATGTACTGGAAGGACCTTGGTCATTTATACACATGGAGGGATATGATTGGCTATGACGAGGGCATTCCAATAACAATGGATAGAAGGGAATTTCTACTGTACGTCACCATGAGCGTTGCTAAAACCAATAGTATCAACTTTTTTTTCCCCTCAGACCCCACTACTTCTTGACAAAGGCACTAGGTGCTGAAACATGTTGAGATGTTGAGGGGGGTTCTGAGATTAGCTAAGTGAGAATGGGTCTAGACTGCAGCTAGACATAAAATGAGTTTATCCATACTAAGGGGGCATTCACACGTTTGCAAAATACTGTCCATTCACGGACAGTATAATTTGGACCAGACCTTGGAGCTCCTGGCATCATAATGGTTCATGATGCCGGGAGCTCTGAGGTCTGGTCTACAGAATACTGTTCATGTACAGAGAGTATTTTGTGGATGTGTGAATGCTCCCTGATGCTGACAACTAAGTGTGTAGCATTCTAAGCGATACACATTGCCTCCTTATTCATGGATTTTACATAATCTCCAATAGATATACAGTATTTTAAATAGTTTTATGTACTTAATAAAAGTAATGGTTTATCTCTATAATATAAGGTGCTTGGAGACCTAGTTTTTTTTTTTGCCCCTTTGGTGGTCTTTGTCTTTTTTTTTTAAACAATTAACCCTCCAATCCCTGGTCCGCTTTTTTGTGATACTAGAGAGAAAGCAAAGCTCACACAACAAATTGTAGACGCTGTTGAAGGGAAACTCAACAAAATTTTAGAGAAAAAAACAAGTGACAAAAAGGGGTTTCATAGTCTTTGAGGCTATATTCACACTACGTAAGTTTCCGGCCGTAGCACGTTCCGTGAATAAGCGGCCGGAGACTTACGTAGTTTGCGTACAATGGAAATACGATGTACGGCTGCACAGTTCACACTACGTACGAACTTACGCCCAAATCGTACGCGGCGCCGTAAAAAATGAACCAGACCATTGTTTGCGGACGAAAATGCCGTAACTTACGCCCATAGCGTTACATGCGGTCCCGTACGTAGTGGTGATTTCTTCATTTTTGCAGCTTTTTGTGCCGATCCAAAAGGTTCTGTGGGGTGTCCGGGGCTAGGCAATGCTTTCCAAGTAAAAAACCGCTGTCAGATTGCTATGTAGGGCGCTCGGGAAGCGTAAGTTCACGGTCCATACGTAGCCGGCCGCAAGTAGCGTAAATCTACGGCCAGAGTTTACCGCGTATATGTCCGGCCGCGAAAATATGCGGCCGGACATATACGCAGTGTGAACATAGCCTAAAGGAGAACTCAGATCAAACTTAAAAATCCAGTGCTGGCAGGGTGGGGTTAGAACGTAATAAAGAAGCCATACTTACCTGTCCCTGTGCCTCCACAACTGCAGCGGCACAGCTCATGGTCCCCCACCGACCTCTTGTAGCTCTCAATGCAATGATATCACACTAAGCCAATCTGTGACTGAGATGGGACACTGCTGAAGTCACTGGCTGAGCAGGTAGTTCCTGGCAAGTCACGATGACACAAGAACTAGAGGTAAACAGGAGACCAGAGGCAGATAGTACGTTGGGGCGCTGTGGCTGCAGGGGCACGGGGACAGGTAAGTATAGATTCTTTATTCTGGCTTTTTTAGTTTTACCGGAGTTTTTCACACTGAATTATGCCTAGTACGGGGGGCTGAGGGGTCGACCTTTATAGAGATTTTACTTCACTGGGGTTAAGGTTGAATTGAGCATTAGTAAGAACTGATAGAAACAGTTGACTTGCAGTAATAATCCTGTAACCTTCAGGGAGAGCAAACAAGTATTATAAGATGGAATAGGAATAAAAACTGTATAAGGTTTTCATCCTGTGTTCTCCCTTCTCCCATTTGTGACTCTGTCTACATACAAACAAGCACCGAGATAAAAGTGCAGCATAAATAAGGATTGTAAGCGGCTTCTCCCCGGGGAACGCCTCTAAGAAGTTAATTAGACAATGCATAATTTTAACAGTGTATATAATTGTCGCAGTGATTTACAATGCCTCCTCCTCTGCAGCTGATGAATCAACCACCTCGGTTTAAATCTGAATTTTCTAATTCCGTAAAGTCATGATGTCCGTGGAAAATGATATTTTAACTCGTAGTAACATTTTTTATTATTAAAGGGGCTGTCTGAGCTTTACGGTGAGCGTCTTCCCTTGAATATCAAATCACAAATCTACAAATTATCGTATCTCCAAATCTACATCTTCAATTTCTTCAAGGGGTTGGCCACTTTATTGTAAAATTATTAAGTATACAGTATTAGGCTGGGTTCACACTACATTTGTTTTCATACAAAATAAAAAATGGATGAAAAACGGAGGCATTTGTGTGGATCTGTTTTTCCATTGACTAAGGGCCCTATTACACGGAAAGATTATCGTGCAAAAAATCGCTATATCTTTCTAATTTAAATGATAATTGTTCGGTGTTATCTGAACCTAAAATTACCGTTAATCGTTCGCTAATTGTTCTCTGTAAAGAAATAAACGATCATAGTAATCGCAATAACGACCGTAGTAACGATTGTAACTAACGGCTGTCGCTCTGTGTAATATGGTAATTTCAGGTTATCGATAAACAATCCCCTTTGCGATCGTTTATCGTTAGTTGTTAATCGCTAAAAATCGTTCAATATAATAGGACCCTTAGCGTGCTGTTACACGAAGCGGTTTTTCCACGGTTTTTCCACGATAAATTATCTCAAACTACCGCTACGGCGAACAACCTGAAATCGTTTACCCAATTGCACTGAACAAATGATCGTTACTTGCGGTCGTCTCGTCGTCGCTACTGCGTTCGTCGCTGCTGTAAACGACGTCTTATTCCATGTGAATTGTTTGCGTTCGATCAATGATAAAAAAAGTTCCAAATTCTATCAAACGACCAACGATTTCTCGTTGGTCGTTTAATCGTTGTCTGCTATTACACTAAACGATTATCTTTCAAATCCGAACGATCTAACGATTTTTCGAACGATAATTAAGGGCCCTTACTTTCTAAGAAAAAGTATCAAAATGCATCCATTTTTCATTTATTTATTTTTTCTGTACGTTAAAAAAAAAAAGATACGTTTTAATCTGATATATCTGATATATATATATATATATATATATATATATATATATATATATATAAAATAAGTCAATAGAAATGCATCACTGTTTCATCTGTTCATTTGCAAAAACGTATGATAAAAACGTAGCTTGAACCAAGCCTTAGTAAGAGTACTCCCTGCACTTACAGAAGCTCCCTGTGTACTCCATAGAGCTTAACTCAGTCTGTCCTCCTCCAGGCTGTGCTGTTCTGCTCTGTGGTGATTCTGTCTATAAGATGGCCGACATGGAGGAGCATGTGACCATGCCTTTTATGACTGAATTGATTTTTCTTTCTCTACGGGGAAGAGAGGCTGGGCTATAAAGGCTCCTCCCACCAACTGAAATGTTCCTCAGTGCCACATTTTTAAATAGTTTCAGCAACTGTTAAAAACTGGCATACTCTTAGATTATCTAGTCTACACGGAAACTGTCTAAGAACTGGACAGTTTTGCTCCCCCACTGTGTATAGTCAGCATGAGCTATGAAGATTATTTGTAGAATTGTACTATATTTAAAGGGGAACTATCAGCAGGTTAGATGAAAGTAACCTACTGATATGTCCCTACTGCACAGGAGATGCCGATGAGGAAAGGTATGTCTCTTACATTCCTCCTTAATGCCATTCCTGTGCAGTAAGTCTTGTAAACCGTTAGGAGCACTGAGGCACCAGGTAGGAGCACTGCCCGCCCCCTGATAGCATTGATCCTCCTCTTTCTAATGATAATGAATGGAGTGGGCCGGCCAGGGCGGGCCGGATTTGTGCTATGAGGGCGGAGTAACTCCAAACGGATCCCCAGTGCTCCTAACGGTCTTACCGCACAGCGTGGAACACAACTAACTGCACCAGAATAGCACAGAGGAGGAAGGTTAGAGACGTACCTTCTTCCTCAGAGTCTCCTGTGCAGTAGGGACATATTAGCAGGTTAGCTCCCCTTTAAAGGTTTTTCAGGAGTACACTGGATACGTTAAAAATAGTTTATTAGCGGTTTGTTGGCATCCCATACCGCCGCTGTTCGGTACCCTCACTACACCATGAACTATGTGTAGTGGCCAACTGCTCGTGGCTCCATTCTCAGTGTAATGCGAGTACTAAACAGCTGATTGGTGGGGGTGCGGGGTCCCTGCTGATCAATTTAAAGCTTAACCAGTGTATAGGCTGTACAGTTTTTTCTTTTCCCGAAAAAACCCCGCTGTCAGTAAACAGAGTTTTCTTCCTTCCAATCACTTGAATGGGAATGAGCTGCAATACCCGATATAGCCTATAGACAAGAGTGGCGCTATTTCTGTAATAACAAATCCCCTCTTTTTATCCTTTGTGCTTCCACAATTCTCTACCATTTTGCTAACTACGTTTCTCTATTTTTTTTTTTTTTTTATTATTTCACTTGTTTACTCGCTATATATATATTTTTTTCATCCCTGCTCCAGACACAATGTTCATTAAAATCTAAAGTAATGCGTCACTAAAAAAAAAAAGAAAACTGGGTCAGGCTTATGATTAACATTTGCATTCACTTATGAAAATAGCCACTTAAAGATATTTTTATGAAGAGCGCGCTGGTAGATTCCAGGGAAAGAGAGGAACAATAACCCAGTAACAACAATTGGAGTAAATCTGATATGTACTAAAGTAACAGCTGGGTCTTTACAATGCAGCAATGTGCGCTGCGGTATTATTCCTGCTTCTAATCCAGAACCATCATATACATGCTTGGCTGCAGACTCAGGAAGGCAGGTGTGCATGTTTACATTCACAACACATGCCAGAGGGGAAAACACATACCAATTCAGAAATTACAGCGCAACCTCCAAATTCCCACATGGTGCACACGTGTGCTCTATAGCATTCATAGCTACCCGCTCCCAGAGAGACGCTCATGGATCACACACAAAAAAGGAAAAGAAAAAAAAAGTTGTATAAAGTAAAAGCAAAAATAACCATATAAAAGTTCCGTCTTTTTACATACCTTTGTATCTCCATGATAAATATTTGGTAGAATTTATTTATAGGCAATTCTTTCATGAGGCACTGACTTTTTTTTTTTTTTTTTTTACATTTGAGGACTATGAACCAGGGATAGGAAAGCTGCTGCCCTCCAACTCTTGCAAAACTACAATTCCCATCATGCCTGGACAGCTTTTTTCATAGCTTGATGGGAATTTTAGTTTTGCAACTGCTGAAGGGCCTCAGGTTCCCCCATCATTGTGTTGAAGGGTTAAAGGGGTACTCTGGAGGAAAAAAAAATATTTTCAAATTAACTGGTATCAGAAAGTTATATAGATTTGTAATTTACTTCTATTTAAAAATCCCGTACTTATCAGCTGCTTTATGACCTGCAGGAAGTGGTGTATTCTTTCCAGTCTGAGGCCATGTTCACACAACATATGTTTTGTATAAATCACGGACGTTGTTGCAGTTTGCAACAACAGTCGTGATTTATACAAAACACACATTTTATTGTAATGAATAGAATCCTGACCGGAGCGTATACACATAGGGGGAAATTTATAAAACATGGTGTAAAGTGAGACTGGCTCAGTTGCCCCTAGCAACCAATCAGATTCCACCTTTCATTTTCCAAAGAGTCTGTGAGGAATGAAAAGTGGATTCTGATTGGTTGCTAGGGGCAACTGAGCCAGTTTCACCTTACACCATGTTTAATAAACTTCCCCCATAGTATACGCTCCTGTCGGGATTCCATCCGGTCGCAAAAAACTGACCTGTCAGTTTTCTGTGCCCGCTATTCATTTAATAGAGGCTGCAGAGAACCTGTCAAGTCACACAATGGAGCGTGCCGTTCAGGCCGCACACTCTATTGTGTGCAGTGGTGAATTCGGATGTGTGTGCACCCGCATCCGAATTCAGCAGAAATGAAGATCATCCGGCCGGTACTGCAGTACCGGGATGATCTTAAGTACCACTGGCCTTTCTGTGATCCAGCCGGGTCACAGAACAGCCGGTGTTATATGTCATATGAACATGGCCTGACACAGGGCTCTCTGTTGCCTCTAAATTCCCATAGAAAACCTCTCTTGCTCTGGACAGTTCCTCACATGGACAGAGGTGGCAGCAGAGAGCACTGTGTCAGACTGGAAAGAATACACTACTTCCTGCAGGACATACAGCAGTTGATAAGTACTGGAAGACTGTAGATTTTTATTAAATTACAAATCTGCATAACTTTCTGACATCAAATGATTTAAAAACTTTTTTTTTTGCATCTGGAGTTTCCCTTTAAAGTGTACCAGTCACCATGGAATTCAGTTTTAGCCAATCCGTCTTGAAAAGTATCTGTCATTAAAAATAACTTTGACATGTCATCCATCATATCAAAAGTCATTACTTGCAGTGGGCCGGAGAGTAAATCACATGGCTGCCGCGCTTTCTCCTTGGCTATATCTCTTGATCGCAGAGGTCCTCAGCAGTGCCATGCCTGATGATATGTTAAAAGATATTTTTGATGACAGTGATTCTTAACGTAGTCAACCTTAACATGGTGAGGGGCCTCTGTGCCCCAGCTTAAGTATAGGCCCTGTTGCAACTACTAAAGCTACACCATAGTATGCCGACATACCTTTTTGACAGAATTCTGAAATATGCATAAATGGGTCGTCCTGGAATAAATCATACTTAGCCATGCTGCTAGGTGTGTGGGGCACATGACAGTAATGTATACTTACCTGTCCTACTACCTCACCACTGCCAATTCCTGGGCCACTCGCTCTGTGCTGCTGTCATTTTTGAAAACGTCTGATCATGTGCTATTTCCACTGGTAATGGCCGCTCAGCATAGAGTCTATGCTGACTGGTCACTCCCTATAGGAACACCATCAGATGTTATGAAAACACTGACAGCGGCACAGAGTGGGCGACCCAGAAACTGGCAGTGGCGAGGGAGTGGGACAGGTGAGTATACATTACTGTTATGTCTTGCATAGGCCCTGCAGCATGGCTAAGGACCCTATTTCACAGAGCAATAATCGTCCTTATCAGACCGATTTGGCTGATTATTGCTCCTTGTAATAGAGACAATGATCAGCTGATCGTGTCTTTAGGTATTGACCTGAAATCATTGGCCGCTGACCGCACATTACTACGTGTAATAGCCATGCGTGGCCAAAAGATAGTGATTGAATAAACTGCTATACAATCTTTCTCCACGCTCTCAGTCTTCTCCTGTCCTCTTCTTCCTTCCCGCCGCCGTGGCTGCAACTTCTAAGCGGTCTCTGAGCTGACAGGCTGCTCAGCCAATCAATGGCCATGGCAGTCCCTTCCAGTGATTGGCTGAGTGGCCTGTCAGCTCAGAAACCACTTTGAAGTTGCAGCCGTGGTGTCGGGAAGGAAGAAGAGTGCAGGAGAAGACGGGAGCGTGGAGAAATGATGTATAACAGTTTAGGGCAAGGGCTGCATGGACATTGCTAACTATGTCTGTGTAGTCCTTGCTAAATGATCATCAATCCATGTAATAGGCTGAGTAAACGAGCGCCGATCTAGCAGATCAGAGCACTATTCCACGGGGCAATTATCCTTCAAAAAAACTTAGATCGTTCGGATTTGAATGATAATCGTTTTGTGTGATAGCAGGCAAGGATTAAACGATCAACGAGAAATTGTTGATCGTTTAGTAGGATCTGGACCTATTTTTATTGTTTGATCGTTCGCACGTTGTTCTGTGGAATACGAAGTCATAGCTGAAACGTACGCAATAGCATAAACGATCGCAAGAATGATCATAGATAATGATCCTCATTCCGTGTAATTGGGTCAAAGATTTCGGGTTGTTTACCATAGCGGTCGTTTAAGTTTATTGTTAATTGTTAGTCGTCAAAAAAGCGCTTGGTGTAATAGGACCCTAAGTATGTTGTTTTTCCTGGACAACCCCTTTAAAGCAAATGTACATCGCTTTTCTGATATTAACATAGATAGAGCGGTGCCAGTGCGGGGATGCCGGTGCCACGGCCCTTTTTCTGAACCGCAGGCCAGTTCCCGCATATGGCGCCGTTTCAGTGGTACATCCGCTTTAAATCAAGACGTAGACAGTCTCTAAAGTGCCCAGAAAGTTTTTTTCTTTTCCTCAACAATATTATCTTACGGCAATTACCAAGTAACACTTCTCACGGAGCGTTTCTTTGTCTTGTTTAATTTGATGCATTGTACCTACAATATCCATGGATCTATTTAATCAGCGACACTGTCACTTATCTCCATAGGGCAATGTTATCTTAGCATTTTTGCATTTCTGGCAGGTAGCACCATGTTGCTGGAGTAAACAAAACCCAATACGAGTCTGGAGTCTTACATGATCAATAACGCCGCACACAACAATTTGTCATTGTTTAAGAATATAAACTTCTACTCCACGTGAATCTGTAAAAAATCAGCTTGAAAATATGTTCTTGTGCCGAATTAATTGAGTCAGTACGGCTGGTGTCACTGGGAATTAAACACTTCGGGGTTAAGGAGCCATCGCAGCAGCTCGGGAGTGTTTGTCAAAATGATTCTTTACTGGAAAATTTTTATCTGCTTATCCTAAATGGATGTCACGAGAAGACGTCTTGGGTGTGCTGTATGGTGAACTTCCTTTATAAGGAAAATCTATACACCACATACTGTATACTTATATGGTAACCTATAGAAATATAGTAAAACATAGAAACCTATGGGAAATGCCAATAAAGAACCCACCAAGCAGTCAAAGAGCACATTCACGCAAGCCTGGTACAATACTATGTGGGGACCTCATGTGGTTATAGGATGTTGTATGCACCAAGATGTTCTCCCCTAGAAGTACTGCAGATTTTTGTTATGGATTCAAAATGGATGTTTATTTACTTGGGTTTATCCCCGTAGTTATTATAGACTATGACTATCTCCGCTCCTGCCAATGCTACACCAGTACTTCTCCAATTAACTTCAATGTTCCAAAATGGCACCAAACTGAGGCATAACAAAGCTACAATGTTGTTGAGATGTCCACCATGACATGTTCCCGGGACACCTGGCAAACAAAACCGCTCCTGCAGCCTCAACAGGGGGCGCACAGTGCAAACCTACAACAAACCCTTCAAAAATGTAAAATCTTTAACACCACCTAACAGGATGGATACATTGACTTGGCTAGAGGTAGAGTAAAGCTTCCCAGCGGAGCCTCTTAGACATGAGCACTAAGAATTGAAATTGTAGAAGGTGAATTGGGTAGGCTTATGTTCCTCACAGAACAGCAATGAGGATATTGATAGCTCAGGGAACATAAAACTGAAGCTAATTTTTTTTTTTTTAAATAAAGCAAAACTATCATAAAATTTCAATAGTCCAGTAGGCGCAATCCACTGTGACCCTTATAAATTTCCTGGCATATAGTATTTTTTAAAACCAGTAAATCTTCTCCTATTGGGATTTACACACTGACATTCAACACTTCAAAAAAAATTTATTTCTACTTTTTTTTAATTTATTCTGAGGGTTTTGTACAATTTGGAGATTCCAGACTATAACTATTTTGCACTTTTTGGAGTTTCGATCATAGAAAGGATTTTTTACTATACCAGTGGTAAAGGTTATCTCACCGACCTGAACAAGAATTAGCTGGAAAATTAAAAAACACCCGCAAAAAAATATACATGAATAACCTTGTATGTAGCATAAATCCTTAACATTTTAATGACATAGCACTCTCTTTATTTTTACGGAAAGTATATAGGCCTTTGGAAACATGATCCTTCAAACCTGACCTTAGAATAATGAGCCGGGGTCGATTTCAACCTGAGTAACCTGCTATAATTGCAGGAATAATGAGGAGGATAAGAGATAAGAAAAATGGTTTGGGATATAGGTAAAATACGGAGTTTAAGATATTCACCGATCAGCCATAACAATAAAAGGGTAAGGTGAAGAACAACCACCTGCTAATAAAAAGTATTTACGATGGTTTGGAAATTTATAGAACTTTGGCCAAGTCATCGTCAATGATCACATCCATCGCAACAATTTCTAACTCCTTTACCAATACTTCTGGTCAAAAACATGAGCCGACCATAAGATCTTATGAAATATTTTTGAAGCTAATTTGTACATTACATCCATTCCGGTAAAAAGTATAATGACTTGCCAGATAGGAGTAATAATTTCTAAGAAATTACATATATGTCCTGGCAAGAAAACTGAAGAAAAGCGTCTTTCTAAGAAGACGTGCCGCGGTTGTCTTCTCGAGAAACCCAAGGAGAGGATTCTTTTAATTATGTTAAAAGACATAATTATCTGATTAATCAAGATAGGACGCCAAGGTTTTATGATCACTCGGCTCTGAATGATATTTCTTTCCGTATTGTCCATTTAGTCTCTTGAGAGCCGTAAGCGAAGGAGGAGGTCATTAAAAGGGTCACGGTGGATGGTGATGTAGTGCTCATCTCATCCTGTATAATGATATGCTAAGAAAATATACAGGGATAACATCATTCCTTTTTCTAAAGAAGTATTTTTAACCTTTGTAGGCTTCATCTGAATGGGGAAAATGTGCAAATTTAATCCCGATAAAATCTAAATGGGCCCAAGAATGGCAATAAACTCAGCTTAATGAAGTAATGTATTTTTAACATATTATGTACGTTTTACATATTTGGATTCTTATATATTTTTTTTTTTATACATCCACCAAATGGACATTTTTTTTTTTTTCAGAGACACCTGCCCTTTTAAGAAGCTTATCTGTATAGAAACTAGACATGTGCCTAGTCCAGCATAATATCACATAGGCAAGCTGTTAGTCAATTAATTTTATTGGAACAAGGCCTGGTTATCGGTGGTAGACTAACCAAGGGCTGAAGTGAAATGGTAACCTTGTGGGGCATTCTTGTGCAATGGTGTGGAGAAGATACTGAGAAAAGTTTGAACAAGGAAAAACATCCAGTGATGGGGTACTTATAGATATCAAGTGGGTACAGATCTCAGTGGAGAACCATGGCTGGTCAGATGGAGCTAGATCTCTGTGGAGAAACATGGCTCAGTCAGATGAATCGAGATCTCTGTGGAGAAACATGGTCTGGTCAGAGGATTCCCAATCTCTGTGGAGAAACATGGCTGTCAGATGGATCCAGATCTCTTTGGGAAAACATGGCCTGGTCAGATGGATCCAGATCTCTGTGGAGAAACATGGCTGTCAGATGGATCCAGATCTCTTTGGGAAAACATGGCCTGGTCAGATGGATCCAGATCTCTTTGGGGAAACATGGCCTGGTCAGATGGATCCAGATCTCTTTGGGGAAACATGGCTGTCAGATGGATCCAGATCTCTTTGGGAAAACATGGCCTGGTCAGATGGATCCAGATCTCTTTGGGGAAACATGGCCTGGTCAGATGGATCCAGATCTCTTTGGGGAAACATGGCTGTCAGATGGATCCAGATCTCTTTGGGGAAACATGGCCTGGTCAGATGGATCCAGGAATGTAAGAGACATACCTTCATCCTCTGCTCCCCATGCACAATTAGAAAAGATTAGTCTAACCTGCCGATATTTCCCCTTTAACTTGCCTTTATGGCAGAAAACTGGGGGATAGACAAATTGTTCAATCTCAATATGCTGATTTTTTGTTCTAACCAAAGGCACGACCCCTCTATTGGTCTCTGGAGTCTTCTTCTCCTGTCCCTATTGCAATAAATCTACTCTGCCAAAGCCAACAATCATCTCTATGATGAAGTCACCAGATATCATATGTGTATAGATGGCTTCAATGACAGAGACTGTTAGCGATGTCTCTTCCACTATGGCAGGAAGTCGATATTTGCCCGTTTTCCAAAAAAGTCTCCGATCAGTGCGTGTTGTGTCAGAGTTTGGCGATTACATATTTATTACATTCAGTAGCTATTTCTCAGCCTCAGCGGTAATGATGGCAGTCATTTATCTTTCTAATTGTTTTGTTAGGAGGGTGTAAAGTCATTAGCAAAGTATGATTATGATCTGCAGAAACTGTGATCTGTTTGAAAATAATGTGATAAACTTCTCCCGCACTTTGCTGGAAGGACTAATGGGGACTGTTCTGGTTCTTTTACTACAATTTAAGCCTCCATGAATTATTAATGGGAATGTAAAACAGGAGTCTTTTAAAGTAAAAGAAAGCTTCTATATTCTGTTAGTTTGACTGTAAGATTCCACAAGTCTTCTCCTCAAAGAGAAACTCAATGCCTTTGGTCCCACAATGATGGACCCCTCCCTAGACAGTCAACACTCTGCTGCATACTGGAGAGGGGCAATACCCCCCCCCAAAAAAAAAAAAAAAAAAACTCCCTACAGTTGGGTAACCCCTTCTTCTGGAGAGATCTATATGTCTCCTAGTTGGAGTGGAACATTAACTTTAAAAGGGTAGTTCACCAAAATGTATTATTATTGTTCTTCTTCTTATTTTATTTTTTTTTCAAATAAACTAGTGCCAGAGATTTGTAATTTACTTCTATTTAAAAAAAAAAAAAATCTCCAGTCTTCCAGTACTTATCAGCTGCTGTATGTCCTGCAGAAAGAGGTGTATTCTCTCCAGTCTGGAGAGCAGGAGAGGTTTTCTAAGGAAATTTGCTACTGCTTTGGACAGTTCATGACATAGACAGAGGTGGCAGCAGAGAGCACCATGTCAGACTGGAAAGAATACACCTCTTCCTACAGGGCATATAGCAGCTAATAAGTACTGGAAAACTTGAGATTTTTTAATAGACTCTGTACCCACAATCTGATCCCCCAAACCGCTTGTACCTTTGGATAGCTGCTTTTAATCCAAGATCTGTCCTGGGGTCCGTTCGGCAGGTGATGCAGTTATTGTCCTAAAAAACAACTTTAAACTTGCAGCCCGTGCTCAACGGCCGGGGCTTAGAATATATGTGCTCTAACTTTGCACCACCCCTCCGTCCTTCCTCCCCACCCTCTTCATCATTAGGAATGCCACTGGAACATTTACTCCTGTTTGAACATTGCACAGGTGTCTTAACGATTTAGCCGATGTGTCGGGCTGATACAGGTGGGGAATAGGAGACAATCTGCCTGGGTCATTCCTAATGAGGGCGGGGAGGAGGGACGGAGGGGTGGTGCCAGCCTAATGCATACACAATCTAAGCCCCGCCGTTGGGCACGGGGCTGCAAGTTTTAAAGTTATTTGTTAGGACAATAACTGCATCACCTGCCGAACAGACCACAGGACAGATCTTGGATTAAAAGCAGCTATCTAATACTACAAGTGGTTAGGGGGGGGGGGGGGGTCAGATTGTGGGTACAGAGTCGCTTTAATTTACAAATCTAACACCTGATCTGAAAGATTTTTTTTTTTTTTTATGTACTACTCCCTTAAGGGAAAGTGACCTTAATAAGGTGGTGTATGAGCTGCTTTGCATATCCTTTCGTCCCAGAATTCCCAGTAGAGTATATATGGCCTATAGGACTATACACATCTTTAGGACACTCTCCTCAAGAAGAAACTTGACCCATTTTGCAATGAATAAACTGAACAAATAGTTTTGTGTCTACTCCAGGCGCCCTATACAGTAATATTGACTTAAAGGGGAAACAAATCTCAAATCATCTGGTCCATGTCAGGGACTGTCCAGAGCAGGAGAGGTTTTCTATGGGGATTTGCACAGTTCCTGTTACAGACAGTGGAATGATAACACTTTGCTTCCAGGAGGAGTAACAATGGAACATCCCACTGTAGACTGGGAGAAGATTCTGCTGAATTGTTACTTGGTAGAGAATGTAAGTTTTTACCATTACAGACGTGATACATAGTACACAATTATTTGATGGTGACACGATATTATTATATTACGTTCGCTCCTGGTTATTATTGCGTTATCGCTCTTAGCTATGTATCATACGTTATCCGGCTTCTTATTAAATGTCTCATCATTATTACCTTGTCTTTGCATTTTGTTTGCTTTCTTAGAGAAAATAGATGGCAAACATAAGGGAGCCCCGGTATTATATAGTAATAAGGTGTCAGGAAGCTGCCGGCAGACTGTCACCTATAATATAATTACAGCCGTCATTTCTGCCTTCACATATCTCCTCCTAATGAAAAGAAATATCAGCCGGCGAGGTGACATTGAATACATAACCTTGATCACAACATCTATTAACATATATAAGCATCCTTAGAGGTTAGGGAGGTGCACATCCCTCCATAGGCTCTAATTCTGCTCCGCATGCAGAATCCAAAAAGGATGTGTTAAATAGATATTTCAAAGATTGCAAAATGGCCAGGCTTTAAATGTCATCGAGCATGTACGTTTCTTCCCAGCCATTAGTTATGGATGACTCATCGGTGATATTTCTCAGATTACAAATCTACTTATCTTTTAATATAGCACAATACCAGCAGGCGAAGAATAAAACCAATTTTTACTTCTGAAAAAAAAAAATCAAAAAAAAATCTTATGATTGTTATCAGTAATCAGGCTGAAAATAATAATAATAAAACATACAACTAATAACAATAAAAATGAACATAAAAATCATAATAATATAATTATTAATAATAATAATAATAATAATAATACATACAACTAATAACAATAAAAATAAACATAAAAATCATAATATTTATTATTATTATTATTATTATTATTATTAATAATAATAACAATAATAATAATAATAAAACATACAACTAATAACAATAAAAATAAACATAAAAATCATAATAATATAATTATTATTAATAATAATAATAATAATAATACATACTACTAATAATAACAACAATAAATACTACTACTACTACTACTACTACTACTATTACTACTAATAATATAAATAATAATAATAATAATAATAATAATATAATATCTATAATTTACATAAGAATAATTTATAATTATTTTTGATTTGTTATTATTCTGTTATTAAGCCCTTGAAGCCATTTTCGGCTTGAGGATGGTGTCATATAAGACACCATAAGGTTTAGAATTGTTTTAGAAAATAGAAAGGAAGAAGTTATATTTCTGCTTCCTATTGGATCCACTTCTCATTTTGGTTCAAAAGTTGCAGTGATTAAAAAAAAAAAAAAAAAAACTGCCATGTGTTAAACCAGTCTTAAAGGGGTACTCCCTACTTATAAAATTTGGGTACAATTCTAGAATTACACTTAATTATCATTGGTTGTGTCAAAATTTAGGGATCACCAATGATTGTGAGAAGCTCTATCATAGTACTGCCACTGTCAGCACTATTTTGTAAACCAAACCTAAGCACTGTATGCCTCGATTTACAAATAACATTTTCGGTTGGCTACATAATCATTGTATATAATTCATAGACAATGCTTATGTAGCCTTAGGTTAGGTAAATCACATAGAAAAAAATGTGATGCTGCATTTATAGGTATCAGAGCCTCAGGCTAAGATAAATGCAGCAATGGGTAACCTAAAAACAAACATATGTATAGAGAGAGAGCAGCTAATGGACCGTTCCTGGTTTATATTATGTTTAGAATTAAGGCTAAATCTCCATTTTCCAATTATGGGGGCAGCTGATTTTTGAAAACTTTCAGTGCAGCAAAACTGTTTTGTCCCCTTATCCATTTCCATTCCTGTCTCTGAGCTCTACAGGCAGTTCTTTCCTCCTTATAGCTTGGTGTTTGCTCTAAAATACATTGTCAGCTTTGATACCTTATAAAGACAGGGGGCGTGTCTTCCCAAATCCTGTCCAATCAGCTAAATTTACCGCAGGTGACTCCAATCAAGGTGCAGAATAGTGATGAGCGGACATCCCAATGTTCAGTTCGGATCCCGAACATAAAAATAAAAATAAAAAATATATGATCGTAATCGATTTGTGTTTGTGTTCATCGAACATTTACAAACAAATAAAGATCATACAGTAGAAGTGTACATTTTGATCTACGCACATGCGTACAAATTATCAGATGCAAAGCGTAAATTACGTAGTGCGCTAGTTCGAATATGTTCGAAAATGATCGTTATAACCATTCTGATTAAAGGGGTTATCCAGCGCTACAAAGACATGGCCACTTTTCCCCTCTACTGTTGTTTTCAGTTCAAGTGCGGTTTGCAATTAAGCTCCATTTACTTCAATGGAACTGAGTTTCAAAACCCCACCCAATCTGGAGACAACAATAGTGGGAAAGTGGCCATGTTTTTGTAGCGCTGAATAACCCCTTTAACAAACATATTGTTTGGGATCGGCGAACACAAACTATTAGCGTCATGTTCATACGAACATACGAACATTTCCAAACATGTTTGCTCATCACTACTGCAGAAACATCTCAGAGAAGACCAAGAGAAATGAGAGGAGCTAGAGCTAATTATTAAAGGGCCCCTGTAACCATGAAAATGCTATCTGAGCTATCAGCATCATGTTATAAAGCAGGAAGAGCTGAGCGGATTGATATATATATATTTATGGGAAAAGATTCACTATAACTTGTAATATATTGATTGAAATCCTTGATATTTCCATGCTAAAGAGTCCAGTCCATTGAGTGACACCGCCCACTGGACTCCTTATCACAGACTGTGCAGGGATTTCAATCAATCAATTTATACTGAATCTTTTCCCACAAAGATATATATCAATCTGCTCAGCTCTTCCTGCTCTATAACATGATGGTGATAGATTAGTGTCAGAACAAGGAATATGAAAACTTATTTCTATGGGAAATTTTAGTCGCTAATACCTATAGTAGTGGTAATAATTAGAGATGAGCGAAGCAGGCAGAAATTCGTTTCACGAGCTTCGCAAAATTTCGGTCAAAGTTGTTAAGATTTGTGAATTAAATCTTAACGAATTTCATTAAAACAGCTAAAACTCTAGTAGCTACAATACTGGGACTATTACAGAAGAAGGAATTTGTTAAAGCATGTTGTTTTAAAAGTGTCAAAATTCGGAAAATCATAATTAAAAAAAGAAGTCAATCATCCAATCCTTTCCTCTCCTCTCCCCCCTCCCTATATCTCTCTGTTAGTCTCTCCTTGCTCTGCTGTAACTGCCTGCTGCCATCCTGCTCTCTCCTCCACACACAACCGACTGGCCGCCTGCGTTACCGAACCTCCTTATATAGAGGGGGAGGGGCTGACATCACAGAGGGGCCTGCAGCTGATTGGATGGGCAATAGGAATTATGGTTATATCATACCATATCACTAATATTTATTATGCATTGGCATTAAAAAAAATTCTAATTTAACCAATGTAACTTTTATTATTTTTTAATATTTCTACGCTATTATTATGTTAGAAAGCTATTATGTCACCAGATCTAGCGAAATATATTTATAACCCGTTTCCTGATGGCTCTAAAATTTATGGTTGGAAATAAAAAGTAATTATTAAACTGTATGTCATCACTAAAGTTCAAGGAATTGTTGGTTTATGAAATTTTAATAAATCCACTTTACAATTTGCATGTAGATTGTTTTTGAGTTAGGTTTGCAATATCCTCACTCCAATCTCCAACAAGACAATTTACTACTGTTTATTAGTTTGGGTATAATACACGTTGCGGTCTGCATACATTAATGTTATATGGGACAGACTTCGTTTTTTTTCTGTTTGAAATGTATTATTTTCACCATATTTAGTTTTGATTGATTTTGAAATGATTTGATCCTTTTTTTCCCCAATTAATAGTTTGCTCTATTTTATATTGAAAAGTCACCTAAAGTCCATTGAAGTCCATAGGCGCACAATATGGTTTCTATACTAGGTGTCATGTATTCTGTATTACTTCTAGATGTTTTCTGTAGTAGTTATTAAAGAGGTAGTCCCATCAGAGCTTGTTACCCCCTGTCCATAGGGTAGGGGATAATAAGCTGATTGCTGGCCATTCAACTGCTAAGACCCTCACCGATCCTGAGAACAAGGACAGAATCCCACTGCAATGAATGGAGCCCATTCATTCTCTATGGGGCTGATTTGACGGCCCTATAGAATGAACAGAAGGCAGGCTGTGATGGCCCCACATACGCGCTGAACTTTCCATTCATTGTGGAGGAATTGTGTCCTGAGCGATTGGCTATGGGAATACTATTATGGGAAAGTGCTCTTTGGCAATAATTTTTAAGGGAACTTTTGGATTTACCCTTCAAACCCATCTTCAGTGCAAACTTTGCTTAAACCTGTGTACCTGTCATTTAAAAAAACTTTTGACATGTCATAGAGACAAATAAACCGGTCAGCACTCCAATACAGTGTTCACACTGTGCAGGTGGCACGCTGCTGTCACTGTGTGGGGTGTGTAACTACCTCCTTATGGCTTACACTACACCCGTTTCCTGTGAGTGTTATAAACAGTTGGATCCTTTATGTCCAGGTTTGTAGGCTTAATGTGAGCCCAAAAGAGGCAAGTCTCTCTGAGGTCACCTTAGCATGGTGAGATGGTACACTAAGGCCAGTGTTAGGAACCATCTCTCTGAGGTCACCTTAACGTGGTAACATGGTATACTATATTTGATCGGTTTCTAAGAAGCTCAATTGGAAAAAAAACCCTTTTAGAGCAGTTTTTAAACTGCGTGTATGATCGAACAGTATATAGGGTAAGAGGTTGTTATGCTGGTGGTTGGAATACAGTTCAGCCAGTGATGGGACTGTCATTATGCCAGTGCTAGTTCAGCACACTGGTTGAGTGTTACACCTGCTTTTTTGTTATGGCTGGCTATATTTCCCCCCAATGGTCGGTGACCTGTTGGGTTGTGATGGGTCCTTTGGGCTCTTGTCACAGTGGTCCAGAATGGGGAGATGACCCACCTGGACTTTCCGTACCGCCACCCATAGAAAGGGGAGAATAAACCAAGGACTGTGTAGCAGGTATGTGTAGGTGCTGGTGCAAGTCCCAGTACAATAAATAAAATGGTTTTACTGATAGTCTCTGATAGTCTCTTTAGAGATACCAAGTGTTAGAAGAATTTTTCTGTGAGGGATGATCAGTAAACAACACAAATAGGAGAAGAACTGTACTTAAGGCAGCATTGCAGAGAGTGGTCTGTATCTGTTTTATTGCACATTAAAGAAGCACTCCGGAATTTTTTTTCATACACCCCCCCCCCCCCCAACCCCCCCCCCCCCCCCACCACCACCACCATCACCACACTGTGCGCTGGTTCATATAGAAAAAACTCACCGGCACTACGAGTCACAGGCTGATCTTTTGGTCAGTATATGGATACTCTCACCACGGTGATCCAGGTGGTGCTCAATTCATAAAGTAGTCCGTATGAATATGAAGAAAGAGATCCACGAATGGCACTTCACCTAAAATCTTCACCTTTATTGTATATAGACAGTATAGGACATGGACATCATGGAGGAACTCGCTCCCAGCCCTGTGCGCTGGCACCTATACTCACCAGCGATGATAGGTGTCCAACGGCACTGTTTTGTTCTGGTCCTGCGGTGCCATTCAAGTCCTACGCGCATTCACATCACAGCTCTTCTGACCCCTCCTCTGTCTCCATGTTGATTGAAGGCCGGAAGTCAGACTCTACCATAGAGATTATAGATTGTAAGCCCTCGCGGGCAGGGTCCTCTTCCCCATGTATCAGTCTGCCATCTGCCTTCATGTAATGTGTTTTGATCTTGTAATGTTCTTGTTTGTTACCCCTGTCGCCTGTACAGCGCTCTGGAATTAAGTGCGCTCTATAAATAAATAAATAAATAATAATAATAATAATAGAGAATGCATTGGAGAGTGTGATTTTTTTTTGTAGTACACTAATTGTTGTAAAAAAGCTTTCCATAATAGATTGTATGTCTTTTGGATACATTCTGAGGCAGCTCCACATCATGTAATCAGTAATCTGGGTACATTTTATACTTTATAATAGCTTTTATGTCTACTAGCATTTGTCTAATATTGCACAGTGTACACTATTTATTTGGGTGATATTAGCCAGGTGTATAAATATTTGAATATGCAGTCATGAAGTTTACTTGGATTTGAGCTCCTTGGAAGGGGGACGCCTTACAGGTTTCTTCCCAATGTGGTCTAACCTTAGATGGCTGTAATTGTTGTCATGCATTAGTATTTCTTGTGGTGTGTGCACCCTTTTCTAGGTGTCCTTCCTGTTTCTTGTATGTCCGTCTCTTTTTGTCTTTTTCAAAGGGTTTTTCCAGGCAAAATAGAAAGATGAGTTATCCAGCTGATTAGTAGTGATGAGCAAATAGTGAATAGAATATTCGATCCCATTAAAGTCTATGGGAACAAGTATTCGATTATTGAAAAATATCTACTCGACTACTTAGAGGGAAAAACGGAAGCTGGGAGATTTGAACACTTATCGAATAAGCTCCAGCTTGAAGTTTATATACAAAGGCTAAGAAGGTATGAGATGGTGACTCTGGACCTGATTGGTTGGCGCTTCTGCCTCCTGATTGGTCACATGGTCTGTAAAGTATACAAACAAGTGGCCTGACAAGGTACACAAAAATAACATCATGTATGTTTTTGTGTGCGTAAAAAAAAAAAACGAATGCGTTTTGATCAGTTTTTTTTTTATAATGGAAGTCAGTGGAAAAACGGATCAAAACGGATGCACACTATTGCATCAGTTTCTTCATCGGTTTTCTTTTTGCAAAAACGGGTGGGGGAAAAAAAAAAAACGGATTGCAAAAATGTAGTGTGAACCCAGCCTAATCGGTTGACGTCTCAATGCCCGGACCCCTTTCTAAAAATTATAGGTATCCTTTTAGCATTTTTATAATGAATATTGGTGTATGAAAATATAAATTCAGGTTCTACAAATGCTTTTTACAAGCAGTATATGAAAAGACAAGAAAAAAGCCAAGAAAACACTAAACAGCTAGTTTATTTATGTAAAAGCTGAAAGAAATCGATTCCATAAATTGTACTTTCCACGAGTGCAATAATTTCTTACATTGATTAATTGTACTCAGTGGCGGGCTGTCTCCTGTGGAAGGTCAGGCTAAAATTATTAGACTATTTGTCTTTAAGGCACTTTGAGTCGCAAACAACAAACTTAAACATAGAAAATATAATTTGACGGATTATTGCGTATTGAGTTCGAATGAGGACAATTGCTTACTGCCAGTAAGTTTACTTTTTTTTATGCCAATCAAACTTTTACAGTATACAGGTCAATGTTATATGGGGCTTAAAATGACACCATATAATGGTACTTCAGATATAGAGACATGTTTTTCTAGCAGTAAAGATGCTATAATACCATAGTTGGCTACTTTGTGCATACAATAAACTTCTTTCTAGTGGGCGAACTACAAAAAACAGAAAGTAAAAAGTGTTCCCAAAATGAGATGGGACAAGAAGTTAAGTATTATATAATAATCCATCGTTATAGTTATAAAATTATAGCTAGAGGGCACTGCACAAGTGGGGCCTGGCCCAGAAGGTTCTACCCTATGGGATGTTGCGTTACCACAAGCTGTCATCCTATAATAACAAACTAGCCCAGCTTCAGCCTATACGCATCTGGTTGGTTTAGACTTTGAGGTGTAGTTCAGTAGTTCGCTTGTTCACTCTAATGCTGTCCAAGAGAGAGAGTTTTTTCCATGGCCTGGCCCTGTGGCCAGGTGTCCAAGTGCCTAGAAGACTATTCCTGATTACAATTTCGTGCCAACAGAATTATGGCCTGCTAAACACTTACAGGGGCAGCTACCACTAAAGGGTAACCAAAACCTATCCATGTCTAAGGAGACTATCATTTTCTTCAAGATCGCCAGGTGACCAGGACTAGACCCAGCAGTTGGTTAAGAGGTAGTTTGTCGAAGTACCCTGCTGACCTTTGCTTGATCTTCTTGGGGAACCTTAAGGGATTATACCTTAAAGGTATCCTCCCGGGGCCAATATTCCTGACCTGACAACACCAGCCCATGCAAATACCACATGCCATCCTTGGGTTGCCACAACAGGATGTAAGAGAAAAGGTTTACCTCCTTTATAGGGAACTCTAATTTCAGGTCCCCTAAAAGTTTTCTTATGACAGTCTATTTGGCATTTGCAAGAATTGCCACTTGGGTGGTCCAGGGTATAGGGTCCATTTTAGGGCATGATTTTTTAGTTTACTTGTAGGTGTTACCTTTACCAGGGCTTGAGTGTTAGGACTGGTACTAAACCATTGGCATTGCAGTAGCCGTTTCTATATCTGGTACTCTCCAAACAGTGCTCCTTCCAGTCTACTGCTTGTAAATATAGAAAGTAGTATATTTTATGAAGAGTTTGTCTCAGTTTGAACATTATAACAAAGTGTGATTTAGCTCACAGTTATAGATATGAATAGGCACCAAGATTAACTAATTAAATCCACCTTCGAGGGTCAGAAGAGAACAAACTCATTGGAATAAAAGGATTTAAGTCCTCTAGGTGTCCTTATATATAATTTGAAAAAAAGGCTCTTACAGTATATCAAAGGATAAACATTTTATATCGACAGACAACATAAGAATATCATAGAAATCATCAAAGAGTATGAAATGAGAAGATAAAATAACTATGAATACAAATGCAGGAGAGAAGTTAACCACCAAGCTCTTCCGATAGAGCCATATTGGCATGTATCGATAAAGTAATGGATCATTGTCCATACCCAGACATAGTTTTTGTAGTCTATGGTCTCTAGATCCACTAAGTAAGGTCAAGGGGTGGAAGAATACTGTTTTACTGCCACTTGCACATCTCATCAGTCCTGGTGCTCTGCATCCTCCTCCTTATGCTCTGTTCTATAGCGCACCTTCCTCAAACTGATGGGGGGAATGCCGGGCGCGAAGCCTATTTCTGGAGTAGTCGTACATGCCTAAAAGGACCTTAAGGGCCATATAACGAGACGATTATCGTGCAATAAATTGTTATATCGTTCATATTTAAGCGATTATCAGATGGTGTAAACACGGCCATGATAAATTTGCACACGAAAAGTCGTTCTTACATTTTTCATTACTTCTTGAAAGCAGACTTCCCAACCTGAACTTATCATTCGTAAATCTTTCGGTGTAAACACTCGTCGTTCAACCGTTGTTCAGTCTCCATCTTCTAGACCAATTATCTTACGATCTAAACATCTATCGTTAAAAGAAAACTCATCGCTCGATCATTCTCTTAACTGATCGGACTAGCGATTTATCCTTATGTGTAAAAGGACCTTTAGTTATGGAAAATCTGTTTTTATTAAACTCTCACAGGGTATACAATCAGTTTGTATGTACATATTCATCATAGATAAAGCATATACATCAATGACAAGAGAGTATGTTTTTCATTTTAAGACCCCGAAAGGTCACAGATTCCACAGACTATCACCTGGTATATGCATATAGTACCATAACATTTGCTCCGCAACATGGAGAGCTAAACAACTTAGGTCTCCAGAAGAAGAAGACCAGAAACAGCAATAACAACGGAAAAGAGAAGAACGAAAGAAGGTAAAAGAAGAGAAGGTAGTATTAAAAAAAAAAGGGGGGGGGGAGGGGTAAGTGAAGAAGAGAGAAAAGGGACAGGTCAAGGGATCCAAGACAAGACAGGGACACTAGGTGGGGGAATGGCAGCATATAGGCAACCATTATTCCTCAAATAAACACAAGGTACCTGATTCCCAGATTAAGGGCCCAATCACATCCAGATGTCAGCAGCACAACCACCCCGAGCACTTCAGGTTTCTTAGAATCCAACACTATCTAAATGCTTGTAGCGGTCAGGGCCACAAACTCAGGTGCATCCATGAACTGATTCCATGGAAACCATACCGCTTTGCATTTAGCAGACTGGCCATGCTCCTCAGAAGTTCCTCCATCCTGACCAGCTCCAGTACCTCAGCAATCCATTTGGCTAATGTGGAGACATTTGGGCTCTTCCAATGACGGGGGATGATTGTGCAGACTGCTATAATGAGATGCCGTAGTATACCCCTTTTGACCCGAGAAATGGAACCCGGTAACAGGGACAATAAAGCAACCTGTGGAGTATGTGGGACTTTCTTACCGGCGTACTTTTCTTAGATATTAAAAAGTTTCGTCCATAGCGGCTGGATTTTGGGACATGACCACCAGATATGTAAAAAGTCACCCGGTCAGTAAGGCAATGTCAACATTTGTCTGAGGACTCTGGGAACATGGCAAAAAGTCTGGTCGGAACATAATACCATTTAGAGATCATTTTAAAATTCTTTTCCTTGGCTCGCGATGCCATGGAAAGACCATGAGTTAATTCACAAGACTTTAACAGAACTCTGGTCCAACTAGATCCCCAAGTCTGTCTCCCATTTATCGAAAAAGGATGCCCTGCCAGCATTGCAGAGGCGGAGAAGTACTTGGTAGACTTTAGAAAGAGAGTGAGGAATAGGGGATGCAGAAAGTACCAAGTTCTCGAAGTCCGTCACAGATGGATTATAGGCGCCATTCAGGAAGGCAGATCTAATAAAGGAGGATAACTGCTCGTTTTCTAACCAAGAGAGGGCGCGACCTGTTCCTCTATCCTGTAAGGCTTGAAATGTGAGCAAAGCCTCCCCCTCCATCACGTCTCTCAGGCCTAACCTGGAGCAGCGAGGCCATAGCAGAAAAGTAGGGGAGTGGAGTCCCGGTGTGAAAGCTGGGTTTTGCAAAAAAGGACCTTTAGTTAGTGGATATAGAGACCATAGACTATGAGAACTATGTCCAGGTATAGACAATGATCCATTGTTTTATCGATACATGCCAATATATCGGAAGAGCACTGTGGTTAACGATTTGACACTGAACAATTAGTGAACGAATGCAGAAATAGAGCAAATGAATGCGGAATTACAGCAAACGATTACAATCACACAGGACGATATCATTCAAATTCAAACAATATAACGATTTTCCACACGATAATCTTTCCATATAATAGGGCCCTTAGAAAGATCTTACTTGGGGGGGGGGGGCACTTCCCATAAGCCCCTAAGTGATCAGGGCTCACATACGTCCTGTGATTCAGGATACAAATGGTGATACATTTGCACTTTGTGTGCAGTAAAGTAACATGAAACTCTTGATACGTGAACTTTTACACCACAATATCTCAGCTCTAACATCCACCTCTAAGTTACCTTTTGTAATTGGTCAATTAGACATGACAAGAATGAATTTTATATGGACACTTGAACTGGTCTTTAGCAGAAATCAAGTGTGTTGAGTGTATAGGACTTCTCTTCTGGGAGTTCTGTCATTTCAGTCAAATGTGATGAAAAGCCGTCCGTTGTTTAGTCAAAATAATCTTTCCTTCCTGAAAGACGAATAAAATCTGAAGTCAAAATCAAAACATTCCTGTTAAAAGTATCCCCAAATATCTCCACTCTGTACGTCCTTCTCTAAGGCATGCGCCAAATGGGAGCTTTCACGAAGAAAGATCTAAAGACAAAATAACATTTGTTAGCAAAGTTAAACATGAAAAATCTGCTAAGGGAAATTTTCAAAAATTTCAAATACATTTCTGAGATGAGAGCAAATTCTAACGATAAAATGTGACATGTGCTAAAAATATTCAACTGGCGTATGGTTCTATCAGTTTAATAATAGCGGTATCTTGTATACTATAAAAAGATATTTCAGGACTTTTATGATAATATTTCTACTACTAGGAAACAGATGACTACTACTACTACTACTACTACTACTAGTACTATTGCTACTACTATTACTACTACTACTACTACTACTACTAGTACTATTGCTACTACTACTGCTACTACTACTACTACTACTATTACTACTACTGCTACTACTATTACTACTACTACTATTACTACTACTACTACTTTATAATAGTTCCATTTTGGGTAGTAGCCCGGGGCCCTGAGCTCCTGGGGGCCCATGGCCACCCAAAAAGACTTATACTTTCAGTGTTGTATTGTCTCCTGGCTACAGTTTTGCCATGATTTAAAAAAAAAAAAAAATCAGTTTTTTTCTTGCAATTTTGCACAAATCAGGACATCATGACATTATCTATCCTGTAATATGAACACCACGCTAGTGCTGCCATAGTTGATAGTTATAGTGGGGTGGGGGCCCAGGCTTGATGAACAGCCCGGGGCCTATGGTTACGTTAATCTGCCCCTGACTACTACTACTACTACTACTACTACTACTGTTACCAATACTACTACTACTACTACTACTGTTACCAATACTACTACTACTACTACTACTACTACTACTACTAGTATTACCAATACTACTATTTCTACTACTACTACTACTACTGTTACCAATACTACTACTACTACTACTACTACTGTTACCAATACTACTACTACTACTACTACTACTACTACTACTAGTATTACCAATACTACTACTACTACTACTACTACTACTACTACTACTACTACTACTACTGTTACCAATACTACTACTACTACTACTGTTACCAATACTACTACTACTACTACTACTAGTATTACCAATACTACTATTTCTACTACTACTAACGTATTTCCCCTAAAATAAGTGCCTTATATAAATTTTTCCTCCCAAAGAGGCACTAGGTCTTATTTTCGGGGAATGTCTTATTTCTGTCCCCACTCGGCTATCTCCCCTGGCCTCCCCCTCAGCTCTCTCCCCCCTGCGTCTCTCTCCCTCCAGCCTGCCCCCTCAGCTCTCTCCCCCCTGCGTCTCTCTCCCTCCAGCCTGCCCCCTCAGCTCTCTCCCCCCTGCGGTTCTCTCCTCTCGCAGCTCTCTCCCCGTGCGGTGGGATGTTGGGACGTGAGGCGATGCGGCGGGTCGTCTCGATGTGCGGATGGAAGTGGGGGCCATGGAACAGTGTGCATGCGCCGCCGGCTGTCAAGGTCCACGAGGGGATGAGGTGAGAGGTGGAGGCATGGGTCGGGTGGGTGGTTAGTGGCTTCACTTTTGAAGGGGTGCCTTACTTTTAGGAGATACCTTATTTTTTGGGGGGTGCCTTATTTTCCGGGGCGGTGCCTTATTTTAGACTAGTTGGAAGGCTAGCTGGGTGCCTTATTTTGAGAGGATGTCTTATTTTTGGGGAAACACGGTACTAATAACCTATCTTCCCTGCCCCTAAAATAAAGGAATCTGTCAGCTCTATATGATGCTTAGGGCCGTATTACGTGTCCCGATCAGCAAAGTAAATGAGCGCTGATTTGCTAGATCGGATTGGCGGTCGTTTACTGAGCCTATTACACGGCTCAACTATCCTGCAGGAAAGGCTGTAGGTATATATATATATATATATATATATATATCATTAGTGATATCCATGTAGCCCTTGACCATGCTCCTCAATGCTTCTGCCCACTCTATGGTATCTTCCTGGCTTCTGCCCGTCTTGGCCTGTAATTGTACTGGCTCTGAAGTTCCTTTGACGGCTGCAGGAAGAAGCCAGGAAGACACCGGGAAGTGAGCAGAAGCACCGGGAGTGTGGAGAGTTATGTATAATATACTTTATTATTTTCTTTACACAGTCATCATCCATCGGCTGTGTATCAATCTTACACTCATTGATGCACAGTCATTGGCTGATTGTTGTCTGTATTACATGGATCGATAATCTGCTGAATAGATAAAAAAAACAAATCATATCTGTCTCTTAGCTGAAGGCTGTTTGCAAAGTTATCAAATCCTGTTCTTCTTTTAATCAGAATAGCCATAGAGTCTGGGCTGAGCTGCAGCATGCATGCCCCCTCCCTCCCTTACCCCTCCTTGCTTTTCTTCTATCACAGAGCCTTGTACATGAATCCCTTGGAGCAGGGAGGGAAGGACTGGGTATGCATGCTCCAGCTCAGCCCCGCCCTTTACTCCTTATGAACTTAGAGGAAAAACATGATTTTATTACTCTGAAAATAGCCACCATCTAAAAGACAGATGTAATAAGTTTTATCTTCCTGTCAGCTATCTGTCAATGGCTGCAGCATAATATAGATTCCCTTTGAGGGGTAGCATCTCAGTCCCTTACAAAAGGCTGTGGATGTGCTTAGCACTGCAGTCGGTGGGATCTGCATCACTAGTTACAGTCACAATAGTGAATATCGCGACTTTCTCAGTCATAAGTAAAGTCAAAAGTAAAGTCATTCTGGATTGGAAGAAAAATGTATTTTCCCTAACCAGCGTTATGGACTGTGCAGTTCATCTCCATTGAAACAAATGAGTTGCATACACAACCTATGCATAAGTATGGCGCTATTTATGCATAAAATAAGTCAATCCTATACATCCCCTTTAAAATGAAATTTAGATTTAGGCTCCATTAATTTATTTCTTTTTCTTAAGGCGCAGTCGTTACTAGAACACTATATCCATCAACAATTACTATACTATAGATGCACATTAACATTCAAGTATAAGAAAAGCCGACACAAGTCCCTTAGCTGAAGTGGTAAATTCACTCTCACACACTTCTACTTCCCTTCAACAAAGAACACAATTTTTTTTTATTTACCTTTTGTCTCCTGAAAAGATTAATGGATGCAAATAACTTCCAATTACGCACGGGCTGTATACAAGGTGTCACAACTATAGAGATGCTGTCCCCTTTAACGCAGCGACGCATCTACACAGCCTGCAACATCCATTACAGGAAGCTTTCACTTTGGCGCACTACAAAAATTAGTTATTTAGAAAAATTATACATTTTCTTCTCCGTCGGGATGTTTTACATTTATACAAGATGGAATTAGATAGAAATCTATGTGGACGGATGTGTCTTCCGGAATCCTGCTGTCACTTTCTTAATTCTGTAAATGGACTTTTAGGCTAAGTTCACACAACAGTCTGACACAGTGCTCTCTGCTGCCACCTCTGTCTATACATAGAGTATATATATATATATATATATATATATATATATATATATATATATATATATATATATATATATATACTCTATGTCCTTCAGTGCCTGCAGTGTACAGTATGTACACTGGGCAGGGCTCCTCTGGCTACCCCTCACCTCTTCTCTCTACCCCTACAAAGCACTTCTACCAAGCACCTATTCTATTCTATTTTATTTATTTTTTTTACATTTTACATTTTTCATTGACAGGGCCCCTCTACTGCCACCAAGGGCCGTGTCAGGAACAGCGGGGCTGCTCAAGCCCTGATTTTAAAGTTTTGTGTTTTTTTTTTTTTTTAAATCAGCTGGTGTCAGAAAGGTATGTAGATTTGTAATTTACTTCTATTTAAAAATCTTAAGTCTTCCGATATTTATCAGCTGCTGTATGTCCTTCAGGAAATGTAGTTTTCTTTCCAGCCTGACACAGTGCTCTCTGCTGCCTCCTCTGTCCATGTCAGGAACTGTTCAGAACAGCTGCAAATCCCCATAGAAAACCTCTCCAGCTCTGTACAGTTCCTGACATGGACAGAGGTGGCAGCAGAGAGCACTTTGTCACACTGGACAGAATACACCACTTCCTGCAGGACATACAGCAAGTAATGGAAGGCCTACAATTTTTACTTACAAATCTATATCACTTTATAACACCAGTTGATTAAAAAAATAAAAAAAATAATAATTATATATATATATATATATATATATAATTTATTTTATTTATTTATTTATTTTGTGCCAGATTACCCCTTTAAGTGAAGCTGAGCTGCAGTAACCAGGTCTGGCCACTACACAGTGAATGGAGCCAAGTACCTCCTGCCTTGTCCACTGTGTAGCGTGGACACCAAGCAGCTGATCAGTGAGGGTGCCAGGTGTTGTCACCCATCAGAATATTTTGCCCTGAAAACCCCTTTAAATATCCTACATAAACTATCCTGTAAGATTGGGGCCAAACAGTGTTCAGGATCCTGCAGCATTAAATACTCATATGTGGTCACTGTATCTTCTTATATCCATATATTGTATAGACAGCGGCCATCTTACCATCCACCAGGGTAAAGCCTTCATTATAATATGGAATTATCTCTATTTTTCTCCACTTACAGATCTAATCATGAAATCAATTATTCCTTGTCTAGAAAATAAAGACCAGATGAAAGTGCTTGGAGGAAATTGAAGTCAATCCTTCAGCTTCTGTTCTCTGGTGTCAGTGATTCCTGGTGACACGGTATTTACAGCATCAAGTGGAACATGATATCACAGCTTTATCTCCCAACCAAACAATTCCCTTTAAAAGCTTTTTCATGGCACAAATAATGTCGCTGATCTTTCTCGTCCTGTTTTTACCATGAAGTTTAATGCGATGATTAAAAGTTCATAAAATTAGTTTTCTAACCTTAATTTAAACGACGCCGTAATAGAATGAGAATGTAATAGAGAGATGTTCTCCATTTATGGCTATGAGTAGAGAGCAGTTATAAAGAGTAGACCTCTCTCGGGAGGAATATGTACTCATGATTTTAGTTTATATTGTGTAATACCTTCTTTTTCCTGCGGGGGTGCTGTGGCAACACAAAAGATTTACCTACAGATTAATGCTGATTGCTTGGAGCTCAGTAGTGATTAGCACAGCTGGAGCATGCTGGAGTCTGATTATTACCGGTGGCTGAAGAAGTTGGATGCAGCCCTAGGGAGTCTTAAAAAACATGGATGAAGCCCACACCAATGTGTTGACTGGTTCCCTTTAAGTAGAGAAGAGTGAAAAGAGATTTCTATAGGAGAAGTAAGAAGAGACTTTTGTAGGGGCGTGGTGTCCCACCACTGGTGTTGCCATTAGTTACACCCTTCGCAAAAGCCTGTACTTATTGTAAGCAAGTGGTGATGTAGTAGTGATAAAGTTTCACCACAAGATGTCGCTATTGTGAGTATATGCACTTAGTTGCTGCACAGCTGAAGTATGGAAAGGGTTTTTGTTTGCTTATATGTCACATGGATCTGTGGACCAATGAGAACATCTTCTTCTTCTGTCCTATCATCTTTCTGTACTTCTTCTATATGCACTATTCACCCATACACAGCACACCTTAAAAGAGCTTTAGATAGTAAGTCACGTGGGTAGAGGAAGTACAGTGTTCTTTGATGTTGGGCTTTGTAGAGGAAGGACGCAAGCTAGAACACTCCCTACAGTGGTTCGTTTAGGCCCTGGCCCCCTGCCAGGTCCCCAGCCTTAGTATGCAGTCTAAGTCAAGCTCTTGTACAGAGAGGAAGCAAGACTGGACGCAACTAACAGTTTCTCTACAAGTAGCTTTACCCAGCACTATGCAGTGTTAAACCCTTCACAGGAGAGGACAAGTCAGAGATCATCTCAACCCACGCCGTGGACTAGGAGAATCACAGTGCAGGACAGTATCCACAAAGGCAGAAAGCTAGGAACTGATCTGGATAGAGCACAGTTGCCAGAAGCCTATGAACTCTATTTCGCAGTGCGGTTGTCAGCAGGAAACCCTCAGCATTCCACATGACTGGCTGTCCCTCCACCACAGCACCGCAGGGGCATACCACAGGGGGAGTAAGAAAAGACTTCTGTAGGGGGAGTAAGAAGAGACTTCTGTAGGGGGAGTAAGAAGAGACTTCTGTAGGGGGGAGTAAGAAGAGACTTCTGTAGGGGGGAGTAAGAAGAGACTTCTGTAGGGGGAGTAAGAAGAGACTTCTGTAGGGGGAGTAAGAAGAGACTTCTGTAGGGGGAGTAAGAAGAGACTTCTGTAGGGGGAGTAAGAAGAGACTTCTGTAGGGGGAGTAAGAAGAGACTTCTGTAGGGGGAGTAAGAAGAGACTTCTGTAGGGGGAGTAAGAGGAGACTTCTGTAGGGGGAGTAAGAAGAGACTTCTGTAGGGGGGAGTAAGAAGAGGCTTTTGTAGGGGGAGTAAGAAGAGACTTCTGTAGGGGGGAGTAAGAAGAGGCTTTTGTAGGGGGGAGTAAGAAGAGACTTCTGTAGGGGGGAGTAAGAAGAGACTTCTGTAGGGGAAGTAAGAAGAGACTTCTGTAGGGGGGAGTAAGAAGAGACTTCTGTAGGGGAAGTAAGAAGAGATTTCTGAAGGGGAAGTAAGAAGAGACTTCTGTAGCAGGAGTAAGAAGAGACTTCTGTAGCAGGAGTAAGAAGAGACTTCTGTAGCAGGAGTAAGAAGAGACTTCTATAGGGGGAGTAAGAAGAGATCTCTGTAGGGGGAGTAAGAAGAGACTTCTGTAGGTGGAGTAAGAGGAGATTTCTGTAGGGGGATTAAGAAGAGACTTCTGTAGGGGGAGTAAGAGGAGATTTCTGTAGGGGGATTAAGAAGAGACTTCTGTAGGGGGAGTAAGAGGAGACCTCTGTAGGGGGAGTAAGAAGAGACTTCTGTAGGGGGGAGTAAGAGGAGATTTCTGTAGGGGGAGTAAGAAGAGACTTCTGTAGGGGGAGTAAGAAGAGATTGTAGGAAGTTTTAGCGACATATCACAAGATTTTTATTAATGACAATTTAACTGTAATTTCGAAAATTGCTTTGGATAAATGTAAATCACCCTGCAAACAGCCTCCTTCCCTCCTCCTGTAGCTACCCTGGCAGGCAGCCTCCTACTGTACCTCCTCCTCCTCCCTCTATGCACTGTAGTGTAGAACAGATGAGCGCTGCTGAGCCTGCAGAGAGGAGAGATGGCCTCTGCCGTACAACATCCCATCACCAGCATAGCCATGCTAAGCAATACTAAAAATTGCCATTTAGCTTAACTGGCCCCTGTGATCAGATCACAGATAGGTGAACCCTGCTGTAGCCTATACTGGGAGTATTGGGACGTGTAGCCCCTCAGTACTGTACTGTGTGTATATACAGTATTCATTATTAGGTGATGCTGGAACTTTTAACAATTCAGCGCTCCACTGTGTAGGGCTCATATATGACCTTAGTGTTTCATCAGATCATTTAAAATGTCTTAATTACGTTCTGCACCTCAATATTTTGGTGTGTAATTAATAAAGGGGTACTCCAGAGAAAATTATTTTCTTTCAAATCAACTGGTGTCAGAAAGTTCTACCGTTCGACTTCTAATTAAAAATCTCAAGTCTTCCCATCTTCCCATACTTATCAGCTGCTGTATGTCCTGCAGGAAGTGGTGTATTCTCTCCAGTCTGACACAGTGCTCTCTGCTGCCTCCTCTGGCCATGTCAGGAACTGTCCAGAGCAGGAGAAGTTTTCTATGGGGATTTGCTGCTGCTCTGAACAGTTCCTGATATGGACAGAGGTGGCAGCAGAGAGCACTGTGTCAGACTGGAGAGAATATGCCACTTCCTGCAGGTCATACAGCAGCTGATAAGTACTGGACGACTGTAGATAGACTGTAGATACAAAAGTTGCAAACCTGATACAATTGAATTTCACAAAAAGTTAAAATTGGACCAAATCAATATCTTTATGGCAACCATATACATTTCCAGGTTCTGACAGATAGTCAAATCTTTATTTTTAATTCCATTCAATATACAGTACTAAAATTTATTAAAATCTGTTTCTAATCTTCTGTGTAATAGCGTCCTTCAGCCTACAGATGGCACTGCAGTCTATATGACACCACCTATCAATAAAATATTATTTATACCCTACTCAATGTAATTATCAAATGAGATCCAGATAGGGATATACAATCCACGGTTATTTATTAGCTTGTTTTACACAATTATAACGGTCAATTACACACCAAACACAAGGTGCAAAATACAGGTGAAAAATTCCATTGGCAACTGGTGAAAATCTACTTTTTTAACAGATTTTTCAAAGATTTCCACATGAAGCTGATGTTTGAGTTTTCTCCATGTAAACAATCCCTTTATACAGTTTTTTCAGCATTTTTTACTTGAATTTTTTTTTTTCAATCCGTAGCTTTTATTCGAGGCCCGGACTCCATAAGACATCTAAAAGAATAATGTGGTATCTGCAAGAAGACGTCAGTAACAGATCCTATTAGTACTTTACATGGTGAGGTGCCGGCTCCATGATCTGATCTGTTTTTCCAGATGATAGATCGGATTAAAGGGGTACTCCGGCAGGGGGACATTTTTTTCCTGACACCGGGGAGGAGGTGGCTGAGGGAAACGACGTCCACTCACCTTGCTGGGACCGGGGAGGTGAGTGGACGTAGTTTCCCTCAGCCACCTACTCCCCAGTGTCAGGAAAAAAATGCCCCCCCGCCGGACTACCCCTTTAAGATCTGAAAAACTTGGAGGACAAATCAACGCCTTGAAAACTTTCTCTGATGTGGATCTCACTGCCCCTGCCACCTTGTTTTCTTCCTATCTGTTCCACATGTAAGTAATGCAGATACACGTAACCATCCACATAAAGGACCAGACCGCTATATTCCATTGCTCCATGGTCCAGAAGGGATGCTTAAAGGGGTACTTTAACCGTCCAGAGCAGTAGAGGTTTTCTATAGGGATTTGCTGCTGCTCTGGACAGTTCCTGACGTGGACAGAGGTGGCAGCAGAGTCTGGAAAGAATTCACCACTTCCTGCAGGACATACAGCAGCTGATAAGTAGTGTAAGACTTTTCTAAATTAAAATATTTTAGAAAACTGTCACCAGTTGATTTGAAAACATTTTTTCCCCCACTGGAGTACCCCTTTAACTGCACACTGTAAGCACTTTTAGCAGTGTACAGAGATCACTCAACAGTCTGCAGCTACTGTATATAGCCCCATTCACAGCTGTGTGATCTGACACAGAGCTGTGCTGTGCGATCTGACACAGAGCTGTGATGTATGATCTGACAGAGAGCTGTGCTGTGCGATCTGACACAGAGCTGTGCTTTGCGATCTGACACAGAGCTGTGCTGTGCGATCTGACACAGAGCTGTGCTTTGCGATCTGACACAGAGCTGTGCTGTGCGATCTGACACAGAGTTGTGCTGTGCGATCTGACAGAGAGCTGTGCTGTGCGATCCAACTCAGAGCTGTGCTGTGCCATCTGACAGCTTTTTTGTACGATCTGATTCAGAGCTGTGCGATCCAACTCAGAGCTGTGCTGTGCGATCTGACACAGAGCTGTACTGTGCGATCTGACAAAGAGCTGTGCTGTGCAATCTGACTCAGAGCTGTGCTGTGCGATCTGACACAGAGCTGTACTGTGCGATGTGACAAAGAGCTGTGCTGTGCAATCCGACTCAGAGCTGTGCTGTGCGATCTGACACAGAGCTTTTTTCTGCGATCTGACAGAGAGCTGTGCTGTGTGATCTGACAGAGAGCTGTGCTGTGCGATCTGACAAAGCTGTGCTGTGCGATCTGACAGAGCTGTGCTGTGCGATCTGACTCAGAGCTGTTCTGTGCGATTTGACACAGAGCTGTACTGTGCGATCTGACACAGAGTGTTGCTGTGCGATCTGACACAGAGCTGTACTGTGCGATCTGACACAGAGTGTTGCTGTGCGATCTGACAGAGCTGTACTGTGCGATCTGACAGAGCTGTGCTGTGCGATCTGACAGAGCTGTGCTGTGCGATGTGAAACAGAGCTGTGCTGTGCGATCTGACACAGCTGTGCTGTGCGTTCTGACACAGCTGTGCTGTGCGATCTGACACAGCTGTGCTGTGCGATCTGAAACAGAGCTGTGCTGTGCGATCTGACAGAGCTGTGCTGTGCGATCTGACACAGAGCTGTGCTGTGCGATCTGGCACAGAGCTTTTTTGTGCAATCTGACAGAGCTGTGCTGTGCGATCTGACTCAGAGCTGTGTGATCTGACAGAGAGCTGTGCAGGGCGATCTGACTCAGAGCTGTGTGATCTGACAGCTGTGCTGTGGGATCTTACTCAGAGCTGAACTTTGTTCACCTCTTTGTGCTTCAGTCGGTCTTCTGTACGATCACACCAGACGGGGTAGACCTCTCTCCCCAGATACATCAATGATCCTTGAGTGCCCCTGACCTTGACCCTGTCTCTGGTTGACTGGATGTCCTTCCTATACTATACACCACTATAAACCTACCTTTTTGGTCACTGACTATCATTCCCATTGTACGCCAGTGTTATAGAGGGGCACTATTGCATCACAGGCCCATCTTCGATATACAATAGTGCTTTATGGCAGCACCCAGCCCAGATTCTACCCAACCTTTTTAACCTCTTCCTGTCAGTCCTTATTGTTTTCAGACACAGCAGCTTTGTGTAATATCCATCTTTGCAGTTAATTCACCATTGGGTTTTGTATACACGTTATAGTAATTACAGCCAAGTCCGGCCATTCTGTTTATTGTATCCCATAATTGACGTCCCCCAAATTACTCGTCTCTGCAGAATCTGTTGGGGCTTTGTGAAAGGGAATAGGAAAGTTTAATTGTCTACTTAATCCTATCCTCGCAGAGCACGTTGGGGGTCATGGGTCAGTAACCACTTCTGCAAACAGCGGCCATTCGAATCCAAACAAGTTCTTACCTAGTCGGCAGCTGCTGGAAAACAATTCTCAATGTGCAGCCACTCATTGCCTATTCTGCCAATCTCCTGCAGCAATAAAAGCCGCCTTTTCAATAGCACTCGACTGATTCAGGGAGAGAGAGAGCCTTCAATGACTGGGCAAGATTTCCACTCTATCCGCGAACATCTGACATTAATTTCCACCCGCCCCGCGCACTTCTTGTGCTTAGGTTAAGAAAGACAAGATATTTCGCATTTGTAACCTTAAGTATAAGGCGTCCGGGCTCCGGGCCAGGAAAATAACAATGAACAAAACTGATCTGCTGTTGATAGAAATAATTCAGCAATATGGTTTATTTTTTTGCATCTGCTGGGAGTTTTATGGTGTAAGCCCTGACAGTTGTACTTAACCAACCCCAGAAAAAAAAAGTCCATGTGGTTTGTTGTTAACTCTATCATGACTGGTGTGTAATATATATATATATATATATATATATATATATTTTTTTTTTTTACATTTTACATTGCCAGGGACCAATGGCCGTATCAGGAACTGCAGGGCTGCTCTAGCCCTGGTTTAAAGGGGTTTTCTTTCAAATCAACTGGTTTTAGAAACAAATGTAGTTTTGCAATTTACTTCTATTTAAAAATATTAAAGGGGTATTCCCCCCAAAATTATTTTTGCATTAATACGTTGCCCACCCGTAGCTTTCCATCTTTCCAATCTAAAGTTATTACGGATTCTGCACAGTTTTGCCGTTATCTAGATGTAGTCACCCCCACGGAATGCATAGAATCATCAGCAATGAGTCCAACCCGACATGCTCCCTGCCCTGACCCTCCGAGACGGCATCACGTGTCCTCAATGGGCCGGGTTAGGCTTCTAACCCAGCCAATCACACACTGTTTAACCCCATTCCCACCCACCCTCCACTGTGTGCTCCCCCTCGCCACGGAGCTCACTTGGCTCACACCCTGTATCCCTCCACCCGGAGCGTACCCACACTCTGTGCTAAACCCCCCCCCTCCCCCCTGCAGCTCACCCGGTGGCCGTACCTGCGAGTGCAGTCCCGTCCCCAGCCGCCTGCTTCCACCGTGTAATGTAGGCAGCTTCATGCTCCACTACCCTGCGCCTGTCATCCCCATAGAGCCGGCTTCAGTGCGGGCTCCCCGCATCACACTGTGCCCCCCCCCCCCTTGCTAACACCCGGTGGACGCCCGCGGACCCCCCCGCACCCCCCTCCGCAGCTCACCCGGTGGCCGCTCCTGTCAGTGCAGTCCCGTCCCCGGCCGCCTGTCCTCACCATGTAATGTACACAGGCAGCTGCATCACACTGTGCCGCCGCCAACCCCCCCGCATCACACTGTGCCGCCGCCAACCCCCCCGCATCACACTGTGCCGCCGCCAACCCCCCCCCCCCTCCGCATCACACTGTGCCGCCGGCAATTCCCCCCTCCCGCCCCGCATCACACTTTGCCGCCGCCAACCCCCCCGCCCCCCCGCATCACACTGTGCCACCCCCAATCCCCCCCCCGCATCACACTGCCACCCGCAGACCACCGACCCCCCCCTCCCTTCATCACCTTCTCAGCTCTGCTACACGGTCATCACCTTCTCAGCTCTCCTACATGGTCATCACCTTCTCAGCTCTGCTATACCTTCATCACCTTCTCAGCTCCGCTACAGTCATCACCTTTCCAGCTCCGCTACAACCTCATCACCTTCTCAGCTCTGCTACATCATGGACCAATCAGGCAAAAGCATTGCATGATGGGAAATGTAGTTTCCTATCTTGATTATAGACCATCTTTTAGAAAAACTTGTAAGTCAGGAACGGCAGCAGCTAGAAAGACGGGGGACGGCTCAAAATACTCAGGGGGACTTGGTGAGTTGGGGGCATTTAATTTTTTTTTAGCTCTTGGGGGGAATACCCCTTTAAGTCTTCCCATATCAACCAGCTTCTGTATGTCCTGCAGGAAGTGGTGTTTTCTTTCCAGTCAGACACAGTGCTCTCTGCTGCCACCTCTGTCCATGTCAGGGACTGTGCAGAGCAGCAGCAAATCCCCATAGAAAACCTCTCCTGCTCTGGATAGTTCCTGACATGGACAGAGGTGGCAGCAGAGAGCACTGTGTCTGACTGGAAAGTATACAGCACTTTCTGCAGGACATACCACAGCTGATAAGTACTGGAAGGCTTCTGATTTTTTAATAAATGTAAATTACAAATCTGTATAACTTTCTGACACCAGTTAATTTAAAAGAAAAAAAAAATACTCCTTTAACCCTTCTCATTCTGCTATACTGTACCATGCCTGCAGCACCAGTGTAATGTCAAGGGAGGCATCAAGGGAGGCTAAGTATCGCTCGCACTGCATGTAGATGTGTATTCGTATCTGGACCAGGGCTTAAGCAGCCCTGCAGTTCCTGAAACAATCATTGGTGGGAGCAGAGGCATGGCACCCCTTACTGTTGATGCAAAAAGTAAAAAACATTGCAGACATGACAGGTGTTGGTATCCAGTAACTGATCGGTTATCCTAAAGGTATGCCAACAATTATATTGGCCTTGGAAACCCCTATTGGTTACAGCCTACAGCTTGTCTTTTTACCCGCTTTAACCGGCAGCTGGCAGTGTTGTTGTTTGGCTGGTCTCCCTGAGATCAGCGATCTGTTTCTCTTATGGCTCTACTAGGCATTGCTCCCACCTAGCCAGAATCCTGCTCCACACTGATGAGGGGAAACACCCCGATGCAGCTGTATGTGGATGGTTACCTGGCCTTGGTTTTTCCCCTTGCCATTACATTGACTTATAGGGCCGCCAGTTTTCCTGCCAGATGCCAGCGGAGTTTCCATTTGGCATTAACCATGGACAGGCTGGTATGTCATAACAATTAGGAAAGGGAAGTTCTCTGTTCTTTCCATATAACATATAACAAGTACTTTTTACATTGGGGTCCTTTATGTACACCATGCCTATAGAGTGGCACGCATAACAGCCTATTGTAAAAGGTACAATAGGAAATGTCAGGAAATGTTCTTGATGTATACCTCCAACAGAAGACGTAACACCAACATGGCAGGTAGCTGTGCTTTTAGCCTTTTTTTGTTAAGTGAATGTAACAGGAATGTAGGTAGGATGGGAGGGGGGAGATGAAACTGCAGGGATTTAGTATATAGTAATCAACATGTAGCATGCGCAGTAGAAATACAGCAACGCAAATAAGTCCGTCCAAACCCGGAAGTCTCAGCATTTGATTACCGGTGGATTGCAGTCTTAAGGTTTCCTGGAAAACATGGATACAACCATAGGCAATAGGCTGTATCCGTGTTTTCTAGGACTTCCTAGGCCACCTGTAATCAAATGCTGAGACTTCCTGGTTTGGACGGATTCTAGCGGGCTCGATTTGTGCTTAAAGGGGTACTCCAGCAAAAATCTTTTAACCAGTAATTGAAACACATTAGAAAGCTATATTACTTTGTAATATGCTTCAACCACCTATCTGTCCCCCTTCCCTATCTTTTCCCCCCTTAAACCCCCACCAGGAGGTGAACTAAACTCATTCTTACCTAATGACTGTTGACCCCAAGCTGCTCTGTGGCAGCCATTTTGTGACAATGACATCATCAAGAAGGAGGCAGGTCTAAGCCCTGTGAAGCCAGCCTCCCTTTGTCAGATGACTTAGGTTGCTCAGCTCTGATTGGCTGAACAAGATGTAAGCCATCTAACAGTTCTACAGAGTCAGTTAGACATCACAGGAGACAAAGTGCATCATGGGAAAGTCCAAACCAGGAAGTAAAGAAAAAATGAAGCCACCAACTGGAGCTTCAGGGACCTGCAAACGGAGAGACTCCGG